>NC_133783.1:1152979-1311969 GCF_003597395.2 Chelonoidis abingdonii | reverse complement strand
ATAGGTTGGGGCGACTTGGGGGTGATCAGGAGCCCTGAATCCTGATTGGTGGCAGCGAGAACAGATCCAAGCTGGTAGTAAGCTTGGAGGTTTCATGTTAGCTTCTCAGTTTATGAACGCTAAGGTTCAAAATCTGAGTAGGAAGCTATTACACCCCACCCAAGGGGGAGGACAGAAACCGGGACTATTATTGTGTGATTGCTTTTATTTAGATGGATCCCGCCAGGGTGGTGCGAGCCTGAAGACTACCGCCCCACAATGAGGTAGAGTGGCCTCCTTCCCCACTGGAAAGAGGGGGGGACCACTACACCCTGACTACCAGAAACCCTGACAAAGTGGCCTAATCAAGACACTGATATAATGTTTTGCCTCCAAATGGAAAAGTCTTTGTTCATTGTAACCAATAATCTCACTACCATATTTTCCTCTCTTACCAATTTTACATTTCCAGAGACACGGTTCTTATGCACACACAAAGACAATAATAAAAATGCTAAAATTACTTTTCCCCACAATACACTAACAGATTCACAGCAACATTATCTGGTTATTGTGTTTTCTTTTTGCCCAGCAAACCTGAACACAGTGGCAAGTTAGCTCAGCAGTGGAGTCAAACAATTCTCAACACTCAAACTCCAATTTTATTCCCAATAGAAGTTATGGCAAAGCAAACCTACTGGGCAGTCAGAATAGCATTATGGAAGTTTGGCAGCATACAAAGTTACATCTTCTTTGCCAACCAACGACCTAAGCTACTATAGAAGATTTAGATAGTAATGGCCTATAGTAACTACAGATGTAACTATCTAGCAAGCAGTAGTTGATTATATTTTCATCACAAAGAGATTTAGTATCCCCTGAACATTTCTATCTAGGTGCTTATGTGGCCATCCATCACCACAGTAATTTACTCTCATATTCTGCAAGATAAAGAACTATAGTCCACATTTCAGTTTGCACACAATGAATCATCTAGCATGGTAGTTTCTTTACATACTAGAAGCTGCTCACAAGAGCAGCGAAAGTTGTGTTTAAAATGTTCTTTTGTATTTTTTAAAAAGAAGGGGAGCCTGAAACTGCTACTCAGGGGGGTGGAGGAGGAGATCTTGAACCAAAGATTCTGGACAGTTGAAGCAAGTAAGCTTGAGCCCAGGACAAATTTTATAGGGGAAAACTTTAAAAAATAATATAAAATAAAAAATTAGCAGGAGAGAACAGGTGGCAGCTTTTCCTTCCAGAGCACTGCTGTGAGCATGCCAAAGAGGCAGTCGCGGAATTGGCAGGTGGCGTCTGGAAGCCCACAGTGAGAGAGACAGAGGTCAGTAACAAGTGAGGCAGCACCTGGCACCAGAAAAGAAGAGATGCAGTAAGTGGGGAGCAAGCAGTCTCAGTGGCTGAGCTGCATCATTGCAGGGGCACCAGGAACACAACTGAAAAAGGAAAATGTCCAGTTCAGTGGAGATGGGGAAGACAGAGATAGTAGGAACAACAGGGATGGCTACAAAAGAGCCAGTGCCTAGAAAAAAGGAAATAATAGTATAAAAAGAAAGAGGAAATGTTAAAGGAACAGTACAGTTAGACCAGAGCAAAAATAACTGAATAGTCTCAAAGTAATCTAAAGGGGGGGGAGAGAAACTTGGTTAGAAACCAGTGAGAAAAGTAAAGCAAGAATGAAATAGAAAGGAAATAAGCTGTAACAGAAGATATGTCTGTTTCTCTTTAATTATAGTTTAAGAAATAAGGAGGAAGTGAGCCGTAGCGAAAGAAAGAAAATAGTAAGGACTGTAAAACAAAACACCCAGACAGCATTTCAAGGTATACAAGGTGAAGTGACAGGAATAGAGAAACTGTCAAAAGAGCAGAGACTGTAAACCAGAAAGGAGTGGAGAGATTATTGTTCAATCAAGAAAGCAATACATTGAATCAAGGAATACATGTCTTTATTTATGCAGGAACTCAAATGTTAACAAGAGACTTGCTCAACTAAATTAAACATCCTAAGAACTTTTCCTCCAAATTCTGGGCTTCCAGAGGCTGAAAACTGAAAAACTAAAAAGGGAATATATAATAGTGGGGCCTATGTTCTAATGCATTGTATTTTCTAATTCCAAATTTAAAACTATCATAAAAAAAACAAAAAAAATTGTCAGACATAGATGAACATAAATTTGTTGGGAAATTAGTCAACATGGTTTTTGTAAAGGGAAATCATGCCTCAATCTACTAGAATTCTTTGAGGGGGTCAACAAGCATGCGGAGAAAGGAGATCCAGTGGATATAGTGTATTTAGATTTTCAGAAAGCCTTTGACAAGGTCCCTTACCAAAGGCTCTTAAGCAAAATAAGCAGCTATGGGATAAGAGGGAAGGTCCTCTCATATATTTGTAACTGGTTAAAAGATAGGAAACAAAGGGTAGGAATAAATAGTCAGTTTTCAGAATGGAGAGAGGTAAATAGTGGTGTCCCTCAGGGATCTGTACTGGGCCCAATCCTATTTAACATATTCAGAAACTATCTGGAAAAAGGGATAAACAGTGAGGTGGCAAAATTTGCAGATGATACAAAACTACTCAAGATAGTTAAGTCCCAGGCAGACTGAGAAGAGCTACAAAAGAATCTCAAAAAACTTCATGACTGGGCAATGAAATGGCAGATGAAATTCAATGTTGATAAATACAAAGTAATGCACATTGGAAAACACAATCCTAACTATACATATATGATGATGGGGTCTAAATTGGCAGTTACCATTCAAGAAAGATCTTGGAGTTATTGTGGATAGTTCTCTGAAAACATCCACTAAATGTGCAGCAGCAGTCAAAAAAGTGAACGGAATGTTGGGATTCATTAAGAAAGGGATAGATAATAAGATGAAAAAATCATGTTGCCTCTATATAAATCCATGGTATGCCTACACCATGAATACAGCATGCAGATGTGGTCGCCCCATCTCAAAAAAGATATATTGGAATTGGAAAAGGTTCAGAAAAGGACAAATTATTAGGGGTATAGAATGGTTTCCACATGAGGAGAGATTAACAAACACTGGGACTTTTCAGCTTGGGGGATATAATAGAGATCTATAAAATCATGACTGATATAGAGAACGTAAATAAGGACGTGTTACTTGCTCCTTCTCATAATATAAGAATAAGGGGTCACCAAATGAAATTAATAGGTAGCAGGTTTAAAAGAAACACGAAGTATTTTCTCATGCAACGCACTGTCAACCTCTGGAACTTCTTGCCAGAGGGTCTTGTGAAGGCCAGTACTATAACGGGGTTCAAAAGGGAGCTACCTATATTCATGGAAGATAGGTCCATCAATGGCTATTAGCCAGGATGGACAGGAATGGTGTCCCTAGCCTCTGTTTGCCAGAAGCTGGGATTGGGTGACAGGGCATGGATCACGTGATGATAACCTGTCTGTTCATTCCCTTTGGAGCACCTGCTATTGGCCACTGTCAGAGGACAGGATACTGGGCTTGATGGACCTTTGGTCTGACCCAGTATGGCTGTTTTTATGTTCTTAAATTCTGTATATCATAAGTGTAAGCTGTTACCTATAAAGTGAGTTTGATTAAGTTAACAGTAGTTAATATATAGTTGGTAACAGTAATAGTTTACACAGTAAATTTAAGTAGTAGTTTCTGCTAAAACTACTTCATTGATTTGATTGTGATTTATTTTCTACCTAAGTGATTTCTACTTTACCCTCAACTGACTGAGAAAACAATTTGGCCTCTAAATTGCCTCTGCCTCTCCTTATTACTCTGATTCAAGACACCCCACCATCAGGCTCGTTACATATGTTTTCAATAATTAATCTAAAAAGACTAGGACAGTGAGCACAAGGAATGTCTGTGCTTGCTTGTCCATTTTTTCAGAGTGCGTCAGCCACTTTTTAATACATGTAGTTAGAGATCCCATAGGATTTTTTCAGGCTAAAAAGCCCTAACTGAGATATACTGAAAATCTGCTACAAAAGGTGTATTCTCTTTCCCATTTGCTGAGGGCTATCACCAATACATGTGGTTAAGTCCAGTAGATACTCAAAAACAAAATCAAAGTTAGGAGTCCAGAAAAAGAAGTTTAGACTTATCAGACACAATGATTAACAAAAATATTACTTTATCATACTATTTAGCACCAATGAGCTTCATAATTCCATTTATCCATTACTTCAGATGGGGTTTACCAAAACAGGTATCAGAGAGAGTAACTGAACTGCTTTAACAGCAGTGAAAGTACTATTGTCTTGCTTCAAGTAAAATTTCTGCACTGTCTGTTATGGCCAGTCACTTGCAAATTCTGAAAGTGTCTGTTATACTCCTATATTGCGCAGAGAGAGAGAGTTAAAAAGAACATTAGCATAAAGCTTAGCATCTAGGATCATGCACTTTATTTTTTAGCACTACAAAAGAAATAAATAGCATGTCCTAGGCTCTATATACCAGATATTTCTTTAGACAAAAAACACCATCCCACACACCACACATCATAAATATAAATCCAGTAGACAAATCTCCATCATAAGCCTAAACCAATATAAAGTCTTTTTCGAAGCATACACACATCATTTACCCCGGACATCAGCCCTCGGACATCACCTGTCTTCATAAAACTCCCAGTAAAAATAAGAGCTCTGCAGCATAATCTGAAAGTCAATCAATCTGTTGCCCCACTCATGTTTACTTGATGACACCCTGGTTTCAGTGCAATTGGAAACAATGGGAGACTTGTCGTCTTTGCTAGAGGCTGCCTCATCCACCTGCAAAATTGGTAGGAGAAATGACAGCCATCTTAACTGAAGGTAGTGTGTGGCTTTACTCCCACTGAGAATAATAGGAAAATGCAACCATTTTGACTGTGGAAAAATTCAAAATTATGTCAGCATACAGATAGATTTTTTAAAGTTTTAGTTTAAGAAAAATTCCATATACTAAATAATCTTAAGACTCTTAATAAAAAGTCAAGAGAATTTCACTTATTCAGGTTAGGAGAGTTACAAGAATCATGAGTAAACCCTCAATTATTAAAAAAAAGAGAGACATGATTTTCGGTCTTTAGCCTTTCTGGAAACAAACCAAGAATGTCTCTCTGCACAAACAAGTGAAGGTACTTTTTTGGTTGTTAGAGGGATACGCCACTTACTGTCTCCTAACTTCTGGGATTAAGAAGCTGCCATACCCTCCTTTATCATTATTATCTTCTTCCATCCTCCAAGCCCTTGGCCCCCACAAACTCTTGCCCCCATTGCCCTGTCTCTCCTCCCTCACATTCTCCCCCCCGCTTTCTTCTCAAAGGTGTCTACTAATACAGCTGAACCAGTGTTGAGTATGATTAAAACCCAATAATGTAGACATGATTAAAACCTGCTGGCATAATCAGGGTTTCATTAATCTACACCTCAAAATCTCTGCCTGTCCTACTACATATCCACGTGCAGTCACCTAGTTTCTTTGTTGCACCATATTCCCAAAATTCTGTTTACTATACATACTTACACAAACTGAATTCCTCGTGTAGTGTTAAGTGAATAAGTTACTTATTCACATCTTGTCTGAAAAGTTATGCAGAGCTATTGGTGAAGTATGGCTATTGCACTACAACTCTGACAAGGTTACATTTCAGTGGTGGATGAGGTGATCCCTATATATGGAATGTATTGCACAGTAGGTAAAGTATCCTTTTCCATTAAACTGAAAGATTCAGGACAATTTGTATATTACAGTGATAAAAGGCCCAACAATGAAGGTGTCATTTCTGCAGATCCAAAACTTGCAACAGTAAACCTGCTATTGCTGCTGGCCACCTACAGCAAAGTGTCCAGAAGAGAGTGCCAGGCACTCACCCCGGGAAAAGTTAGGGCTGTTTCTAGATGGGCTTCACAGGAATCAGTTCTAGGCCTGATGCTGTTCAACGTTTTTATGAGCGATCTGGAATTAAATATAAAAATCACTGCTGATAAACTTGACAAGAGATACAAAGACCAGCGGATTGGTAAATAATGAGGTGGATGGAGCAGCACCACAGTTATCTGGATCGCTTGGTAACCGTGGCCCATTCAAGTAAAATGTCTTAATACAGCTAAGTGCAGAGTCACAAACCTAGGTACAAAGAATGCAAATCATAGCTGTAGGAAGGGAATGGACTGTACCCTGAAAAGCAGTGGATTCTGAAAAGGATTTAAAGATCACAGTGGACAGGAAACAACATGAGTTCCCAGTGTGAAGCTGTGGGAAAGCGGTCCAATGTGATACTTGGATATGTAAACAGGGGAGAAGCGAGTGGGCAGTCAGACTAGATGATCTTGTGTTCCCTTCTGGCCTCAAAAATAAAATAAAATAAAAATCTATAAAAGATAACCAGGTAACTGAATATGTCCAACAGAGAAGAAAGTTAAGTGGTAGGGAAACATGCTGGGGAAAGAGGAATAAGAGCGACAGATAGGAGAGATGAAATTAAGAGCAAAAGGAGAAAGGTGGTATCTTTGACTTCTTTGAAAAAAAGCTATGTCATGTTAAAGAGGATTGAAAATTAATGCTTTTCGACATTACCAATTGCTGCAGTTGCCTCAGACAAGTTATGCAATTGTAAATGGATAGGAGAGGTGGTCCATGATGTTGATAATCTCTACTAAGATGTGGTTACACTAGGAAAAAAATGAAGCACTCCATCCCTGGCAGTGAGTTGCATTCAATACATTAAGTAGAACCATAACTTCAAGTAGAGTTTATGCTTGTCAACAAGGGTACCTCCATAAATGAAGACATTTAAACTCAAGGCAGAAATCCAAAGCAAGGTAGTTTTACTCAAGATTCCTAGACTTGAAGTGTTGCTTTTAGGGGTCTAACTGTTTTTAGTTCTGAAGAAATTGTTGCCACGCTTTTCAGTACTTGAGCTGGAGGAGTTTCTCATATTGTCATTTTTTCAGCATCAGATTTTTAATAAAACTCTTATGTGCCAGTACGGGTGGAGGCTTATTTGGCCTGCATCAGGCCTGGAACATATTTAAAACATTCTTAAAAATAACTTTTAGAATTTCCCTCAGTGAAAAAGACCAAAACAATATTTTCGGTTCATGTCCTTTGCAAAAAATTTTGGTGGGATATTAGTTTATAATATAAAATCACTAATTCTGAATTTTAACATAGTAGTAATCTAAGGATTATAAAACTATGCCATCTTTTATTTGAAAGTTACATGTTCCCTAGGTTTGCAGTAAAGTTTCTGAAGTCTCACATCATAGATTGTTTTGGCATAATTAGGATACCAAACCCTCACATGAGTAATAGCCACTAATAAATTCAAGCATTGCTGGGGGTAGCCTTTTGTTGATCCAACATTATCCTGCATAGTTTTGTTTCCCAACAGCCCATTCAACCAAATTGTCAGTGGGGAATCTGCGTGTTTGGAAACCAGGATGTTAAGCAGCTATTAATATTGTAAGACAGATTTAAAGGGCTTTGGAGATTAAAGTCAAAACAATAATAGGTTTAAATGATTAAAATGGATTACAAAAGAAAGAAAAAGTTCACAGCTTGTTAATCACCACACTGAGGCAAGCTATGATGCATTTAATAAGGTTGACCCTATCATTCTGGATTGAAACATACAGTAAGAGGCTTGTCAAAACAGTTTCTTAAAACCAAATCAGAGGGTCATAAACTACAATAAGTCATGTAAGCACTTAAGTATTTGAAAAGGAGAGTGTGCCAAAAAAAAAAAAAAAAAAAAAAAAAACTGAACTGTTCACATAGGAAACTATACGAGATTCCTCACCTTTTCTAAGAAGGATTTTTAGAAAGTTATATCTAATTACGTTATAGTCACCAAACACATTCACTATGTTTAGCAAGATTTTCAACAGATGCTCTAGATTCTATGCTCTCCTCACTTCTAGACCTTATTTCAAATTAGAGACTTTCATACGCGCAAACTGTGCAACAGTTGTATAAACATTTATAGAAAATTAAACATTTTGTGCAAGCCAATTTCAGCCTGTTGACAGCTTGAGCTCTTTACATATTCCTTTGAATACTATTCCTTTGAGTATTTGATATCTGAGCTGTCATTAACGACTTACGTTGTTGTACTGTTCCTGTTCAAGAATAAACTAACTTTTACACACTGTTTTTGCTTCCACAAGCAACAAACTTGTTTTGTGGTTAAATGAGTTCCAACTTTGGATGCAAAGCTAATTTTAGAAACATCAATACAAACGCAAAACTGCACAAAAAAAAAACAAAACACACTATGCTCCCCTAGATACTCAGAGAGAAGTAAGTACACACAACCTAAACAAGAGTCTATTTAGAAATTGCTGAAATGTTCATGAACCATCTCTCTCACTGTTTAACCAGATCTACTTGCCATCATCATTTGCAAAAAACAAGTTGTGTTAGGCTTTGTCTGCCAACACAAAAATGGCAACTTAGTGGTTGAAAAATCTGGAGCTCCTAGAGACAGAAGTGATGGTGAGCCTCCCCAGCTAGATACCCTGCTCCTCCATAAGAATTCAGACTGTAACATACTTTCCTCCCCTCTCTTCAAGATGAGGTTCCCTTAAAGCCTGCTTGCTGAAAAGTGTGGTTGTAGGGTTTTCAGGAAGCATCTTGAGAATCCTCCAGATACACTTGTAAAGTAATTTGAATGATTATTCTTTATCTGCCATAGTTGAATTAATCATTCAAGTCAACATATGCAGCATCTTGAAGCATGGAATACCATTCTTTACTATTAGTTCACATATGTTTTTCTTAAGAGCAATATTCATAACCTCAATATATACACTATAGCTCTACAGTTAAAGTCAAGAGTTGATGCCAGGAGTCAACTAAGAGTGGCAGTGATGCTGTAGTACAGTAAATTCATTACAATAGTTTTCATCACCAAAAAGAAGAGTCTTAGAAATGGAATTAAAGCCTTGTCTAGATATAAACTAATGCTTACTACCCATCCACCGTAAAAGGAAAATTAAAACAGAGTTCCTGAATGCATGACTAACTGTCTCCACTATAAAAGTCAAGTGACAAATATATGTAAGGCAGTAAGTTCAGAATAGGAGAAAAACCCAGTAGCTACTCCCTAACCAGGAACTGGTATGCCACAAGTCAGTCCAGAATGTTATTTTTCAGCAGTAAACCACGGTGAGGTTGTGTAATGGAAGCACTGACTGTACAACCTTGAAGATTACTGTTGGTATTGCACTGCTATAAATAGGTGTTTTTTTGGTTTCTGTTTGTCTTTCAAAACCAGAAGACAGACCTTTCCATTATTTATACAGTAGAACCCCAGAGTTATGAATTGATTCGCCAACCACAGACCTCATTTGGAACTGAAAGTATGCAATCAGGCAGCAGCAGAGATCCTGAAAAAAACCCAACTACTAAAAAAAAATAAAAAGGGAAAGCAGCATATTTCTTCGGCATAGTAATGTTTCAAAGCTATATTAAGCCAATGTTCAGTATAAATTTTTCAAAGAACCAACATCAAGTTTTGTTCGGTTATTAACATTTCAGAGTTATGAACAACCTTAATTCCAAAGGTTTTCATAACTCTGAGGTTCTACTGTAGTTATACAGAAGTAAAATAACTTACGATATGTATTTGTAGATTCTAAAGGATTGCCTACACATAAAAGTTAACCTGGAGTAAGGTAAAGGGTGATCTTATAGCAGATAAACTATTCCTGATTAACTCCATGCGTGGATACTCAAATTCTGGAATAAGAGTACCTTATTCTGAATTAGCTTAATCCACTTCTGAAATTGATTACATTAATTCAGAATAAGGCACTCATTCTTGAATAAGAGCATCCACACATGGACCTAATCACGAATAACTCCCTGTGTGGACAAACCCTTACTAAGATTCACTTGCCAGATGGCAGGATGTGTTGCAATGTTTAAAAAGCCTAAAGATTAATCTATTTTGCTGTTAGACAATCTAAAGCATATTTTGTTGTTTGGGCTAGTCAGGTAATGTAATGATCATCACTAATCACGTTTATTACCATCTAAACAACAAACCTGAGGCTGCAGAAAACAACACGTTAATCATAACAAGTTGGGTCAAGCATACCTTTTTCACTTCTAAAGGAAACTGATCTAACTTTAAACCAACATCGTCAAGCAGTTGATGGGCTTTTACTTCCCTCTCCCTAAAAAAAAAAAAAGGAAAAAAAAAAAAATTTCTCCCTTGATGTAGGCAAGTGACCAGCCCTCCAAACACAAGGATTTTATCTGTCCTGAAATTCCAGCTATGCTACGTGAACTTAAAGTTACTCCAGGACACTGTGCTTGTTGGGACAATAAGCATGCAGGGATGAAATCCATATTTATCTGTTTCCAGAAGTTTTGTTCATGTGAGTCAGTGTAAGTTTGAAATAGATGATACCCTTCTGATTTGGAAGGATGGCACGTTTCTCTTTGTATTGATTGAACTTATGATCTTTTTACCTATACATATTAAATCTTGCAATTTCCTACTTGGAGGAATGGGGGAAAAAAGAAATGAAAGAAAGTCAGCAACCATTCAGACATTCTTGTACAAGGGAATAATCTGGAATCAACATTTTAGGCAAACCAGATGGCTAACTTTCACCCTCAGCAATTTACTAGCTTCAATAAACTTCAGTCTTTAGATAGTAAAATCAGCTGAATAAAACCAAATAATAGAAAGAAAGTGTATGTTAAAAGGTGCCCCTACAACAGTAGCCACTACAAGAAAATTCAAATCATCCAAAAAAGAGATTCCTTTTTTCTAAAGGAACCTAGCAATCTCTTAGTAAGAGACAGTGAGTGAGGATGAAATCCAGTACTAAGTACTAGCAGTACTGAAACTTCATCAGTTTATAGAATTGTTATATTTTCCATATCTATGGTTCACGTAAATCCGTTAACAGACTTTATTTTGTTGTGATTATTACATTTCACCATGTTGCAGTAAAAGATGAAAATGTTTAGTTTAAGGAACAATCTTGCATTGGCAGAGAAATAGACTAATGATCTAAATGTTCTTTTCCACCTCTGACTTCCATGGGAGCACAAAGATGTAACAATTTTAGTGAGGAAGCCTACAGGATGCAAATGCCTAAAAATATTGTTTTGTTTGGGTGCGTGTTGAAAGCAGTATTAAAATTCTAGGAGATTAAAGTAAAAATGCAGAAAACAGTTATTAAAAATTAGAAATGTTACTGTATTTCCACTGATAAGAACTTGTCATTTGAATAATTCATTAGGGCAGCAACTAATAATTTCAACTGAAAACACATCCTGACATGTTAAGAGAAAAGGAAGATTAGAGATACAGAAGAAGAATTTCACAGCATTTCTTAGAGAAAATATGCATGCCAAGATACCGGAAAAGATAAGAGAGAAAATTCACCTTAAAGAACTATGAATATCTGCCTTATCTGCATTTCTGGCTGCAGCTCTGATTGTGTCTTCATACAGGTCCTCCTACTTTTCAATTTCACTTCTTCTTGCTTCAGTATTAACTTTAAAGTGTTATACACATCACATGCATATTTTAAAATTAGGGACTAAATGTTGGGAATGAATTTTCTTCTAAGTCAGACTGGCAGAGACCCTGTTGGGGTGGAGGTGGGGTGTCACCTTCTTTGACAGCGTAGGGCACAGAGCACTTGGGGGGTTGAACTAGAATACTTGGTAGACTCTGTAACCTGAAGACTTTAAATCAAGATTTGAGGACTTCAGTAACTCAGCCACAGATTATGTATGGGCCTATTGCAGGAGTGGCTGGGGTGAGGTTCTGTGGCCTGCTATATACAGCACGGAAGACAGATAATCATGCTAGTTCCTTATGGCCTTAAAGTCTTTGAGCCTAATGTTTCATATTGGATTGACTGGAAACTCGGTATACTGCAGACAAAACACCACTAGGTCAGAACATAATATTTTTCTACAGTTAGAACTCTAATAACAGGTTTTTCATTGCTTTAAAATCAGATTTGAAAATGTAGTGTAAAGTATGAGGCTACAAGCAGCAGAATTAAAATTTCACTCATATTTACTTCAAGTGTACGTATACATTTTAAAAAAAAAGCTGAATATTAAACCCTAATCACAATGCTTTAATTTTAAAACCACCCTTCAATCATTTTAATTTTGTCTGAGGAAAGAAATTCCTCCAGGTATAATCCTTACATAAAAAGATCTGTTGAAATAACAAGTAATAATAAATGAATTAAAAGCCCTCTTTTCTTTCTTCCATTCTGTTTCCAATACAACCACATAAACTGATAATATAAAATTCAACTTTTAAGATATGAATTCTAATAAAATCATTCCTGTTCAGCATTATCTAATGACAGCTGGGACTCAGCCTATGAAAGTCTGTCTTTTTGTCCCAAGCAGCAATGTTCTTGCCATATACAGTGAGAAAAATTCCTCTCTAGTTTGTCATGAGGGTGAGGCCCAAATTACACACAGACAAAAACATGTTTATTACCCAAGATGTAAATGAATTTCAACTACTGAAGTCATTCTTTTATGTTTCAAGTACACTTGAAGAAAATTAACACTGCTTGATCTCTCTGCTGATTTTATGCAACTGAAACCAGCTTTTAAATACGATTTCTCTGGAGCAAGAATTAAGAACTTTGATCTCTCTCATAACAAACCCAAGTTAGATTCTCAGGTTCCATTTTTTTTACTCCTAGGCCAGGAACACTCAAGAGGCATGCACTCAAGTGACGATCAAGGTAAATCATTCAACTAATTTTTTTTAAACTTAGAATTTGCCTGTTAGAGTTGGCAGCATTTGTTCAAAAGTATCACAGATTTTACTAAGAATTTTCCTCACATTTTATTGCAAAATATTTTTCACTTTGAGTGCTGACAAGAAAAAAGGCAAAGACCCCAAAAAGAAAATAACTTTCACTTTTGATTCAAACCTTTTGAGTTTTGAAAGAGCTGCCAGAGGTGGTGATATCCTTGTAATCACCAAGTTCTAGTGACTAAAGCTAAGGACTAGAATTTGAGATCTCCTGGTTTCTACTACTAACTCTGCAACCAACTAGTTGTAATATTTTGTACTCCACACTTTCCAAACTATAAATGTATCGCCAACAGTGTCAACTCCATTTTGACCCTGGTCCCTCTTCCTCGGATTGCTGCATCTCTTTGGGTGCTTAATAGGCAGAAAACATGGAGAATCATGACTTCAGCAGTTTTTCTGAAAATCTGGGGGAAGGTGTAGCACAGCTATGCTGAAAAGAATACTTTGGAAAGCTGTGGCATCATGAGGGGACAATAAGAAATAGTTGTACGAAAAAGAGAGCAGAAGCCATTAATATAAAAACATTTGAATCACCACCAAGTGCTATCCTTGATGGTCTCAGTGTCTTAACAGCCAGGAATGAAGCAGTGGCTACCTTCTTTGATCTTATAATCTCAACGTTTCAAGACTACTGTACCTCTTTCAAGAGTCTGATTTGTCTTGCATACCCCCAAAATTCACCTCATTGAAAAAAATACTGGCTTACAAAAATCAGACATAAAAATACTGAAGTGTCACATCACACTAGTTCTGAAATATTACTTACTCTCTCATTTTTACCATGACTATAAAATAACTGTTTGTATATAAAATTGTACTTACGTTTCAGTGTATAATATGTAGAGCAGTATAAACAAGTCATTTTTTGTATGAAATTTTGGTTCATGCTGATTTCACTAGTGCTTTTCATGTAGCCTGTTGTAAAACTAGGCAAATATCTGCCCCTGGTAGAGAACCACTGTGCTGTTACTCCTAACAAAGAAGGAAGGATGAACCAGTATTTCTTGGCTGCATTGGCCACAAAGCTCTAATTATTATTGCCCTCCTTGCTACCCAGGGAGAATCCCAGTTTAAGAGAAGGAAAAGGAACTCTCCACACCATTAAGCCCAAAAGGAGCCCACAACAGAGAGTGTTAAAAATTCATGGTTCTAGAGCCCATCTTGCTGCAGGTGGTCCCACTAGGCATTATGTCCAGTCAAGTTTAAATATAAATTTAAATCCTTTTGTTCCTTCTTAAAAGTTGAATGGTTTTTGCTTGAAGAGGGAAGAAAGGGAGGAAGGGAAGAGAATGGTATCATTTTATCATGCAGGAGACAAAGCATCTTAGGATTCTGGGATAGCAAGCCTCTTCTCTCCATCAGATAACAAGGAGGAAACATACCAGTCAAAATACCTGTGTACTGAAGAATGGAAAGACCTGCTTGTTTTTTACTATTAATTATTATTTCTACAGTAAATCAGGTAGCTTACAGGAATGCAGAAGATCTGTTCTAAAGGTGCCATTATTAAATTGCAGCAATAAAATAATAGACTCATAGGTCAGGAGGGACCAATATGATCATCTAGTCTGACCTCCTGCACAAAGCAGGCCACAGAACCCTACCCATCCACTTCTATAAAACCCCTAACCTATGTCCGAGTTATTGAAGGATATATTGAATATACTGAAGGATAGAGGAAGAGAAAATTGAAAGACTGCTTCCATGTATACCTTTATAGCAACATTGTGCGAGATCTTCCAGAGCTATCAAGTACTAATGATATACTGGTACATACATTTGCTGCAATATCTTAACCCAAAAGATCAGCTTTAAATAAGGCAGTAGGTTCCAGATGTTTTCCAACTTAGAAATCAGAGAGGGAAGAAACCATATTTCTTCTTAACTATTCTTCCTCATAATGCATGCATCAAGATGGCACAGGATACAGTGCCTAACTGAAATCAAATACAATCCACTAGATTGATCTGATAGTCACATTTTGATATATATCTCTTTTTCCAGAATTAACTGAATTCCAAATTACTAAAACAAAAAGGCTAAAAAAGTTTCTCTCTAAAAATAACTTCAGTTACAAATCTTATGTATAAAAAATGTGAAACTAGGGACATGATTAAATGTATGCGCTTCTTTATTATTAGATTGCTAACTGCGGTAATTCTTGAGCAACCAGACTGTTTTATTTCATTACTATAGTAATTAGAAACATCCCTCCCTATTTGTTGCTGTCGTTGTTAATACTGGTTTTAGAAAGGGGACAGGGAAAAGAACAAAAAGCCACAGTCTTAAACAGCAGGAAATGTCTACAAACCATTCCAAAACTAAAAGTCATGTTTATATGTAGCAGATTCAGTCTAAAAGAAAAAAAATCCTTAGTCTGTCAACAGGCCCCATCCTCCACTGGGTTCTGGCTATCTGGCAAAGGTTCCTGCTCTGGGATGGAGCAGCGCATCCAGGGTCTCTTCTGTAGAGACTCTCTGCCTTCATTTGAGCCCTCAGTAACCACAGCTCTCCCACTGACCCACTACTCTTACACTCAGTTCACTGACCCCAGCTGAGACACAGTCTCAGTTCAGCACCCTTCTCAGGGTAACAATTCCAGATGCAACCCTTCCCAGAGCCTGTTTAAACTCCCTTGCTCAGGGCTTAGCCACTTACCCAGTGGCTATTTGGGGGGCATCTTCTAAGTAGCAGTCACATGGAACATCTCTTTAACTAACTTCATCCCTAGGCCATTTCCCCACCACCCAGGTTTTCCTCAAGTCCCAGCAGCCAGCCAGGAACACCTTCCTTGCTCCCCTGGTCCCTGCCAGCAGACTGAACTCACTCTGCCCCTGTAGATCCATTTATACAAGCCTGCTGGCCCTGAAAGGCTGCAAGGAAGCAGTCTCTTTCTGACTGGCTGCATTCTAGGGTGCCTAGAGCAGCTGCATGGAGGACTCACCTCCCCTGTGATAGGGCTGCAAGGCCTCCAGCAGGGGGCCTCAGGGTCTCAGATACCCTATTACACACAGTTAGATCAGCATATCTTATGCAGCATTAAAAGAAAGAAAAAATCTTTAAAATGCTACTACTATCTATAATATATTTAGTAGGCAAACATTTGGATACCCCATTTCTGAAAAATAAAAATAATTAGACAACAGTGGTAAAGAGGAAGGTAATAATATAAGACAGAGCATTTCACATTCATGAACATTGTACCCAGACTTAAAAGCGTACAGAGTTACATACAAGCTTCCTCAGAATGAATACTCAGTAACCTCAGGATGACCTTAAAGATTTAACACCCTGGAGGCAAAACTTTATCTTAACAGATGTTGATTTTCCATATATCCTTTTACAGATAACTTATTTGAAGTCCTTACATCATTTATTACTACCAGAGTTCAGCTAATGCACCAGTGCCAAGAATCCAGGCTTGTACCATGCAATTAGTTTTGACAGCTCTAATTATACTCTAGCATGTATATTATTGAAGTTTACAGGGCCACGGGTGCTGAAGGATTCTCTTATTTAAAGTCATATACAACACACTGCCTTAACCTCTGTGAGCAGAAAATAAAACTTGTGCCCAACTCCATCATTCAATATTTAGTAGATTGAAAAAGCATCATTAACTAAGGCGTTGTCTGCACTGCCATTTTACAGCCCTGCAACTTTCTCCCTGAGTGCTGCGAAAAAACACCCCCCCGAGCGCTGCAAGTTTCAGCGCTGTAATGCGGCAGTGTAGACAGCGCTCCCAGCGCTGGTAACTACTCCCCTTCTGGAGGTGGGGTTTTTTACAGCGCTGGGAGAGCTCTCTTCGAGCGGTGGTGCCACGACTACACTGCCATGTTAAAGTGCTGCTGCAGCAGCACTTTAACGTTGCTAGTGAATACATGCCCTTAGCGATGTCTGTTTAGTCACTAATTAAAATTAGTTTAACGCAGTGGATGAAATTCAAGACAAAAGCTTACAATGAAAGCTTTAGCAGTTAAGATACTCAGATCCTGGACCAAATCAAGTGATCCAAGGGATACAGTAGCCTGTCTTTGAAATTATGGAGACAGTGGATTTACTGTATCTAAATCATCTTCAAAAAAGGAAGGGCCACAACTTTTAGGCCGACTATAAATAACAAGTTTCCCTTTTTTACTGAGCACTGTTGGTACATTCTGCACACCATACAGGAAGAGGAAGACAAAGTCAGACACAAAATTACATTTTAGGCTGCTGACTCATATCTGCAGCCAAGGAAGAATTAAAGCCATGCCTAGAGTCCATTTCAGCTTCATTTTTTCTTCCGTATAAAACTGGTAATAAATTCCACATCTCAAGCCTGTCTCTTCCTCTGACTCAGGGATTTTGTACTGGACCCGCCTCACTCCCGTCAGCTCTTCCCCAGTACTCTTACAGGCCATCTATCTGAGAGTTACCGTATGCCAGGACCTGCCATAGGAGCCAACCTGCTTCCTCTAGCTTTCCCCTCTGTCCCAGGATCTCCTGCAGCGGACACTCCATGCAGCTATCTTCCCAGCTGGGCTACTTGCTGCTTTTACTAATCAGCTATCCCTAGGGAGGTAGCTTAAAAAGTCAGGGGTAAGGCTGGGTTCCAACTCCCCTTAAAGGGTCACCCCTCCCAGGAGATAACAATATATCATTTGAATCAGATAGTAAATACTTTTTAACAACATTTTTTGCATGAACTGATGAAGCCTTATCTGCTCAAGATGACAAATATTTGGGTTGGGGAATGTGTTTACAAACTTATGACTTAATTTGGACAACAAACTGTTCTTCATTCATAATTACACCAAAGAGTATCAGGGACTACCTGAGCCAGTTAGTGAGCATCATGCTGGTGCCCATTAGTTTGCAACAACTGGGACGTAAATTCTAACACACCATCTAGACAAGCCATAGGTTCTCTTGCAACCCAATGAGCAGCTCAGTCAAACTCATATAATAGTGTTGCTTTTCTAATGCAAGCCCCAGTGCAATGCTCTCCCATCAATCACTTCATTGCTGTGGCCTATACCCCAAAAAAATTCTTAAGGGTTTTAAAAAAAACAACAAATATTTTCTTGGAATTTTCAGAATGGTTTTACAAGTATTACAAAGGACACTTCATTGCAGCAAGTTTTATTTATTTAAAATTTATAAGAGTTTCAGAAACCCTGTTAGGAGAATTTAAAAATGTCATGCTTTGAGTGATTCACTTCCAATTCTATTGCAGCCTTATCTGTAAGTTATGTCATTCAGGCTCCTTATCAAACTTACCTTTAAAATATAAAAGCTTTAAATACATAGTGTTGTTTGTTCTCTATCATTAAGAGCAGTGGGTCTCAAACTTCTTTTTACTGGGGATCCCTTTCACATCACAAACCTCTGGGTGTGACCCCCCCCCCCCTTATAAATTAAAAACACTTTTTTATATATTTAACACCATTATAAATCCTGGAGGCAAGCAGGGTTTGGGGTGGAGGTTGACAGCTCGCAACTCCCCATGTAATGACCTCGCGACCCTGTCATAAACAGATAGCTAAGGGTTAATGTTTCTTTTACCTGTAAAGGGTTAACAAAGGGAACCAAACACCTGACCAGAGGACCAATCAGGAAACCGGATTTTTCAAAGCTCAGGGAGGGAAGTTTTTGGGTGTGTGTTCTTTGTTCTGTTCTAGTGCTCTCTCGGCTCTGAGAGAGGATCTCTCTATCTTCAGGCTTTCTAATCTTCTGTTTCCCAGTTGTAAGTATAGGTATAAGACAATATAGATTTTTATATTTTTTTTGTATTTACATGTGTGTAGTTGCTGGAATGTTTTAAATTGTATTTCTTTTTGAATAAGGCTGTTTATTCATGTTTTCTTTTAAGCAATTGACCCTGTATATTGTCATCTTGATACAGAGACCATTTTTATGTCTTTTTCTTTCTTTTTATATAAAGCTTTCTTTTTAAGACTTGTTTGAGTTTTTCTCTGGTTAAGGCTAAGGAACGAAGGGAGGGGGAAATCCCTTTGTGTTAGATTGACTAAGCTTGAATTTGCATAGCCTCTGGGTGAGGGGGAGAGACACTTAATCTCTCTGGGTTTGTATTTCAAGGAATGGAAGCAGGGAAATCTCCTAGTGTACCCAGGGCGGGAAAACCTGGGGGGAGGTAAAGAGGGAGAAGGGAAGTGGGTTATTTCCCTTTGTTGTGAGACTCAGGGCATCTGAGTCTTGGGGTCCCCCAGGGAAGGTTTGGGGAGACCAGAGTGAGGCAGGCACTGATTCCTGTCTGGTGGCAGCGATATCAGATCCAAGCTGGTAATTAAGCTTGGAGGTTTCATGCTAGCAACTTGTTTTCTGAACTCTAAGGTTCAGATCTGAGTAGGAAAGCTATGATAGACCCCCTGAAGGGTCCCGAGCCATAGTCTGAGAATCCCTGATTAAGAGGCCAAATTTGTTTTTAATCTTAGCAGAACAAACAAATACAAGTATAAAACAGACAGAAAAGTTTCACAGGAAAGCAAGAGAAATGAGTTAGATGAAGATAAGAAGAACGATAAAACTGTAATTGTTCTTTTTTTTTCCTTCTATTGAAGAACTGATTCTGGGTCCAATACTTCCATTAACAACTGAGGGGACAGAATGGAGATAACACTGAATGTTAAACATATGTATACAATATGAAGTCAAGAATGAATTGTGACTATTTTGAACACTAGGACTAACCCATTCACTACTCACTAAAAACTAAACAAAATAGAAGTGAGAAACAGCAGCAGCTGGAAGGAACTGAATTTATGTGGAAATATCCAGAGAGATAGCTTGGTGACTGGAGCACTATTAATAGCTGAAGCTTTCTAAGTCAGGCAATTGGGGAGCTGAAGTTGCATCTGCTACTTCACAGCATGAGGAAGCTTCATGCCACCAATAGGACACAGGTGGTGGCACCGGTGGTAAAGTGGTAGGCCTGTCTGGAGGAGTTGTGTAAGAGCTGCAGAATCCGTCAAGAGGACAATCCATGTGATCAAACAGTTTGTTCTTAAGTAGCACATCAGAACTAAATTAAATACCACAAGCCAGAAAATTAAAGAAACAGGGCAAACAAAACTCTGTTAAAAATATGAACTGGTTCCAGAAAGGAAAGTGTTGCGGGGGGCGGGGGAATCTATGAAAATGCAACACAGCAACTCCTCACTTAACTTTGTAGCTATGATCCTGAAAAATGTGACTTTAAGCGAAACGATGTTAACCAAATCCAATTTCCCCATAAGAATTAATGTAAATGAGTGGTTAGGTGCCAGGGAAATTCTTTTCACCAGACAAAAGACTATATTATATATATATATATACACACACACACACACACACACACACACACACACACACACACACACACACACGGTATAAATTTTAAACAAACAATTTAATACTGGCACAGAGCGATGATGATTGAAGCTTGGTTGAGGTGAAGGAGTCAGAGGGTGGGATATTTCTCTTACTGCTAAACGATGAACTAGCAATTGGCTGAGCCCTCAAGGGTTAACTTTCTCACTCTACAAGGCAGCCCCTTTAAGTACACTGCTTTGTTAATTAGATTAGCTTGCTGAGACCAAAGCTGCTGCAAGCTCCCTCCCTCCTTCCTGAGCCCTGGTGTGTCCACCCTGCTCTATGGAAGATGGGGTAAGCGGGATGCAGGAGCTGGGGGGAGGGGGACACCCTGACATTAGCCCCCCTCTTCTTTCCCTGCCCCCCGCACAGCAAGCAGGAGTCTCGAGGAGCAGCTCCAAGGCAGAGGGCAGGAGCAGCACATGGCAGTGGGGGGAGGGATAGCTGCAATTGCTATCCTGCTCGGCAGCTGCTGCAGAGAGAACTTAGGGGAGCGGGGAGCTGATAGGAGGGCTGCTGATCCACCCTGGTTCCAAGCCCAACAGTTAGCTCCAATGGGCTGCTCTTCCTGCAAGCAGTAGACAAAGCAGGCGGCTGCCAAACAATGTTAGAAGAGAGCATTACACAATTTTAAACTAGCACGTTCCCTAATTGATCAGCAACTTAGCAACGAAACAACGTTAACTGGAACGACTTTAAGTGACGAGTTACTGTACTGGATTATATCAGGGGTATCATATGAAGCAAGACAAATATTTGTTGTACATGTAGCTATCTACTTAGGTTAAGATGAAGAAAGCAGAGGGGAGCAACAAGTTTGGAAAATACAAAACTTAAAGGTTAGGGGAGGAGAGGATGTACAGCCTATACTAGATAACTGATAGTTATCATCAAACAGATGTTACAGAGGACACTGAAAAGACTAAAGTTAAGCGCTTGCGTTAAGCCGGTACTCAATTCCATGTTGCATTTCTAGAATTAACCATCAGCAATATTTAGGAAATTAATATGAAAATATCTTTATACCTACTTGTCAAGGAAGTCCTTGTCCACTACCGCACAGATATCAAGAAGAGGATTTCCCATTCCAAAAAGCACATTTTCACTACAAAAAAAAAAAAAAGAAGTTTTTCAAATGTAATGTTTCTAGTCTAACATTATATTGCATTGACAAACAACAGATAAGGACAAAACTAATTTTGCCCAAGCAAAGGCTGCACGGTCAATTTGCCTGGAATCCACAGAGCACAGTTAATTTGAACAAAACGCAAACTTGTATTATTGCTTAGTAAATTACATAGAATACAGAAGTCTCAAACATGTAAGACTGCACATTCATTTAAGCAACCCTTCAGTCAGGGAATGAGCCTTGCATGCTATAATCTGTAGTTTTTAAGAGTTGCACTTGGGTTGTATTTGCAAGTTATATAAGATGGCAACAGTGGAACAGATTATAGAGTTCCATGAGCCAGAATTTGTTGTTTATCTGAGCAGCCCAAATTTAATCAAATAAATGTAATTGTTAAGAGCAGTATTTTGTTCTGCACGAACCCTCATCTATCTTTACAAACAGTATTTGTTTACTGATAAAATGTTGAGGTTTTTTAATGCAGAAAAAAATTACTAAACATGCAGCAGTATGATGGAAAGCAGAAAGTTACCAAAAGGCATTATCTAATGATCAAGTATTTTTATTCTAATAATTTCAAAAAAAAAGTTTTAGCATATTCAGTTAGTTATTTTACATACTTTGGTGATACAGTAATAATGAAGAACTAGATAGTACACGACACAGAGAGAAACAGTAGTGAATGCAGCTGTGCCCGCTAGACTTTCTAACACTAGATTCAAATACATCACATTCCCCACCAAGCCAACACCTGCTGGCTCCAATTGGCAGTTAAACACCAATATCATCTAGCTACTGAAATCACTTCTGAAAATTTAACAAAGAAGCCATCAAATATACACCTTCTTCCCCATCAACTACTCATTTTTCAAGGGTTTTCATTAGGCCAATATTCTCCAAAGCACTACCACAGTATTTCAGCTTTAAAATCTAAATGTTCAAACAAAGCCAGGCAACAAAGTAACTTAACGTGGCTGTCTTTAGCTTTCAGATCCTTCTTCACTTGTGACCTAACCAATAGCTGAAGGAGTTTCCATGTCCTTTTGACAGGTTGTCAGATATTAGGACCATGCATGGAGGTATAGCTGTTCTGCTGACTCATCTGGCAGTTAGGCCAGATGGATTTCACTACCTCCTACTCAAAAGGATAAAAAAAGCTAGCAAACCTAAGGGCTGGTCTACACTAATGTTGTAAGTCAATTTAAGTTACGCTACTTCAATTACGTAACTGAAGTCGCCATAGCTTAGGTTGACTTACAGCTGTGTCTATACTGCGCTATGTCAATGGGAGATGTCTCATCGACTTAGCATGTCTTCACTAGAATCACTAAATCAACACTGCTGCATCGATCACAGCAGTATGGATTTATCCAATATTGTAGACATGGCCTAATATGGGAACAGCTAGAAAATTAAATGAGAGGTCCTAGAGGAAAACCATAAAAATAGCAAGCCCAGGAAGAAGCTCCGGCAGCTATTGTTTCCCACCTCTTCCTTGCTTATCAGTTATCTCCTACCACAAAGTTCATGCTAACAGACTCACACTATTCTTTCCCAGCCAAAAAAAAACAACAACACTTTCCTTTCCTCCCCCACTTCTGCATATTGCTAAGTGCTTCCAGAAGCTTAAACATCTGGTCTCTTTCCATGAAAAGACTCAGTCTTCTTACATTTTTGTCATATTCCTGGTCAAACAACACCACTTTTCCACTGTCATTGACATCAACAAATGCAATGTCAGTTGCGTACTTGCAACTTTCTCCTAAAAACATCTTCTCTCTCACCACCTACTTCCCTTCAACACAAGATTTGTTGATCATTCAAAGACAACATCTGCCACAATCTCCCTCTTTCCCATCAAATTCTCTCTTCCAGGTCCATCATTACCACCTAGAACTTGCACTTAGGATAAGTTTTCATGACAAATTTTGCCAGCACAGCTATGTTGGCCAGGGGTGTGATGAGGTACAATTTGTGAGGTGCTGTGCCAGCAAAAGCCCTGTGCAGATGCTGTTATAATGGCAAAATTGCACATTTGTTAGTATAGCTTATTCTGCTTGGGAGGAGGGAAGAAAGTGCAGACTGAAATAAGCTTGTGAGGGGGTAGACCAGGCCCTGAGGCCCCTTGCTGGAGGTCTTGCACCCCTGCCACACCTTACCCCGGAAAAGGGCAGTGGAGAGGGTCCTCCAAGCTGCCTAGAGTGACACAATCAGAAAGGGGCCGCAGGAAGCAGCCAATCAGGACCCAGCAGGCTAGTATATGAGGAGTTGCAGAGCCAGCATGGGATCAGTTCCTTGCTAAAGCTAAAGGAGAGTGGATGGTGTGCCTGGCTGGCTGAGAGAGGTACAGGACCTCAGAGAGAGCAGTGCTTGGGGGTCTGCGCGGAGGGAGTACTTGAAGATGCTCCTGGCTGGCTGCTGGGACTCAACCAGGACAAGGCCCTGAGGTAAGGGTGAAGAACATACTGGGGAAAGAAGGGGCTGAGAGACAGTTATGACCAGGATACTTTAATAGGCCCTGCTGGACTGACTGAGGAACAAGCCGAGATATGAGGCTGCAGATAAAGAACTGTTACAGAGGGCACTGAGAGGCCCCTGTTGGATTTGTACCCCAGGAGGGGTTTGATATGATCTCACATACAGACTATGTATGACTCAGCCGGAGGGCTGGGTCACTGAAGACTCATCACAAAGCACAGAAAAAGTACAAGCACACACACTCAGCCAATGGGGCTATACTAGCAAAAATGCAGCTTTGTGAGTATAAACTGTATCCACCACATTAAGAGCACTTTCCTGGTAGAGTATAACAATATACCATATATACTCGTTCATAAGCTGACCCCCCAAGATGGATAGGTTAAAAAAGGGCAAAAACTGTATGACCCTTTCATAAGCCAATCCTATATTTCAGGGTTTGGCAAACTTTGGCTCCCGGCCCATCAGGGTAAGCCATTAGCAGGCTGGGACATTTTGTTTACCTAGAGCATTCGCTGGCACGGAGGCCCTCTGCTCCCAGCAGCCATGGTTCACCATTCCCAGCCAATGGGAGCTGCAGGAAGTAGTGGCCGGCATGTCCCTCAGCCCACACCACTTCCCATGGCTCCCATTGGCTGGGAAAGGCAAACTGAGATGAGAGGCTCCATGCCTGCGAATGCTCCAGGTAAACAAAACGTCCCAGCCCACTAGTGGCTTACCCTGACGGATTGGGAGCCAAAAAGTTTGTAAATCAGGAGTCGGCAATGACAATGTATTAGATATTCAATTCAATAGAGCTTAAATTCATCACATTTTGGTATAGACCCTCTGATAAGCCAATCCCCGCTCTTTGATGTGTCACTTTTCTACCAAAAAAATTTGGCTTATGAATGAGTATATACAATAGCTACACTGACAAAACCTTCCAAGTATAGATCTGGCTTTGCCCTCCATCTGCTCCAGCAACTCTATCACCTCCCACTCTCTTGGTCTTGTCTTCATACTCCTTAACACATCTCTCCCTGTTCTGGAGCTCTCCTAATACAAGCTTTATACCTTTTCCATCCTCAAAAAAGCCAACCCTGGTCCCCAAATACTTCTCCAACTACCTTCAGCTATAAACTCTTGAATTTGTTGTCTACAGTCATTTTAAGTTATTTGTATTACAGTAGCACCAAAAAGATCCCACCAAAATGGGGCTCCCATTGCATTAAGTGCTGTACAACCACACGGTCCTTGCACTGAAGAGATTATGGTCCAAGGAAACAAGGCAAGAAGGGGTGGGAGGGGAAACATAGGCAGAGAGATATGACTTGCACAAAGTCACACAGCAGTCAAATGGCAGAGCCTAGAGCTCCTGACTCTCAGACCAGTGCCCTCGTTCAGTGGGCCACACTATCTTAGTTTATGAATATACACGTTTAAATATAGAATTTTTAAAATGTTGATAAATCTTGTGTTTTTAATAGGATCCAAGATTAAGTATGTTGTGCTGTGAAGTATATTTGTCCTTGGCTATATACAAAAAAGCCTAGATTTTGGGTATAATCCCTGATATTCCTGTTTCGGTCAAGGTATTTTCAATTATAAAGTATTTCCCCCAAGTTTCTCTTTCACCTTTACCCTGGATCCCCTCCAATCCATGTTCTGCCCTCCTATTCTATGAAGCTACTCTTTCACCAAGATCTATATTGACCTTCACCTGGCCAAATTTCAGGGGTCATCCTACTCCTCATCTTCTGCTTGACATTTTATTCAACTGAGGCTTCTACGATAACATCTTCTCGTTTCTCCTCCTACTTCTTTGGCAGCCCTTTCAGTAGACCCTCCTTCTCATGTACCATCAATGAGAGTCCCATATGTCTCTTACTTTTCACTCTTCCACTTCTCTTTTTACACCCTTTCTTTGTGAGATCCTAGCTACTCTCATAGCTGCATTGCCCATCTCTACCTCAATTACTCAAATCTACCTTTTCACTCCTGACTTAACAGGAATGTACCAATATATGGGTTTGGCTAGATGAAGACATCTCTTGGGTCTCTTGCCAACAACTCAAGCTTAACTCTTCTCTTTCACTGCTCCCACCACCATTCTCCATTTCACTCCAGCCCATAAACTAGGAAACATGACTATTCTCCATTGCCTCACACATCTAACTGCTATTCAAGTCTTACCATTTCCTCCTCCAAAACATTGCCAAGAGGCTACAGTTTAAAAACTCATCCAGGCACTAACATTTCCCATCTTAATCTCTTGGGCTACAAAATATATTATTTAACATGGTCAATTACCACCCTGATGATGTATTTGCCCCTGACCACTTATTCCCCTTCCCATTTTTTTTCTTGTAAACTGTACAAGAAATAAATAGACCGTAGTTTCCTTTACTACATTTTGAGTTCTACTCGTAATCAACAATAAGTCTCAGAGGAAGTACCCAGTAATGGAATAGAGGTGCATGACCATGTTTTCCTAGTATACAGATATCAAATTTCTGCCTGCATCACCCTTGCCCACTACCAAAGGCCATAAGCTTATATCTTTTAAGTACCAAATTCACACAAACATATTTACCAAGATCTAACAGAATTTTCGCTCTAAGCTGGCCCAATCTGAAGTTAAGTTATAATTTTGGTAATTCATAAACCTAAGCAAGCAAAAACCAAATGAGAATTGCTTATTTTTTTAGCTGATTTATAAACTGAAAAATTTCAAATTTCTCACTGATAGTTTAATCAGAGCTTTTACAGTATGTTTCAATAAATATAGCAATGTTAATAGCCAAGAATGTTTTCGAATTTAGCAAAAACACTAAGAATACAAAATAAAATATGGGGTTGTGACCAACTAGAAACTGACAATTTACAGTAAGTGGAACTAAGAATCACTGAGTTTTGCGTGTGTGAAACAGTTAAATCTTTAGAACATTAGAGACTAAATCCTCATTTCAAAAATAATCTTGCAGATTAGATTTTTGATATTCATAGATTCCAAGACCAGACAGGACCACTGTGATCATCTAGTCTGACCCCGATATAATACAGGCCATTGAACTTTCCCAAAATAATTCCTCGAGTTTATCTTTTAGAAAAATATCTAATCTTGATTTAATAATTCACCATGGCCCCTAATGGTTAATTGCCATCACTGTTAAAAACTATGCTTCAATTGCAATCTTTACTTGTTTTCCTTCAACTTCCAGCCACTGGATGGAGCCCATTATTAAATATTTTTATTTCACAGGTAGGTACTTAAACTGTAATCAAATATCTTCTCTTTGTTAAGCTAAATAGACAGACTCAAGGCGCTTAATCACTATAAAGCATGCCTTCTAATTCTTTAATCATCCTCAATAGCTTTTCTGTGAACCCTTTAATTTATCAACCTCCTTTTTAAAATGTGTACACCACAACTGGACATAATATTCCAGCAACAGTCACACCAGTGCCAAATACAGAAATAAAATTCCCTTTTGTGCATTGCATTACTTCTTTTGGCCACAGCATCACACTGGGAGCTCATGTTCAGCTGATTATCCACAACAACCTCCACATCTGTTTACCAGGATAGAGTCCCTCATACTGCAAGTATTACCTATATTCTTTGTTCCTACATGTATACATTTAGTCATATTATAAATACACATTGTTTGCCTGAGTCCAGCTTACTTAGTGATCCCCATCCCTCTGTATCAGTGACCTGTCCTCTTCATTATTTACCATTCCCCCAATTTGGGTGTCATCTGCAAATTTTATCAGTAATGATTTTGTTTTCTTCCAGGTCTTTGGTATTTCCCCACTTTGAGCCACAATATTTTTAACATTTCAAGGCACTTGAACCACATTTTCAACTCTTTTTCCACACCGTGTGCTGTTGAAATTGACGATGTTGCAGAGGAAATGAAGATGGAGTTAGTGAAGCTTCAGTGTGACACCATGTTGAAGCAGAAGTATACAGATGTTGGAATTCCAGAATTCTACAGGTTTCTTTCACAAGAAAGATTTCCCATGTTATTCTCTGCTTCCACAAGGACAATGGCAATGTTTGGAAGTACATATATATGTGAACAGTTTTTCTCTTCCATGAAGATTAATAAATCTGTGTTAAGATCAAGGCTCACTGATGAACACTGGAAAGCAACACTGAGATAGGTTTGATATCCTGAGATGAAACCAAACATTGCTGCTCTGGTTGACGCAAAACGCTGCCAGCTAAGTGGCCAAAAATGAAATGACTGTCAAAATTAGCACTGATTTTTCACATTACAGTTAAAGAACTTAATAAAAAAGTTAATAAATTGACTTTGAATAGCATACTACATTTTAATACTGTGTTATATTACTCTTCATTTTTTCTCTGCCTACCTGCATGCGCTTCCCACCACCAAGCCGCCAAACAGCTGTTGGTGGTGCGTAGCACTTTCGGGGGAGGGAGCGGGGGGGAGCAGGAGGAGGAGTGGGGAGCCGTGTGCTCAGGGGATGAAATGAAGAGATGGGGCAGGGGCGGGGCCTCATGGAAGGGGTGGGGGCAGGGCCAGAGGCAGCAAGAGGGGGGTGTTAGTGATGTGGCCCTCAGGCGGCCCCCATGGTCATTTGAGTTCGAGACTCCTGGTTTAAGGGCTTCTTTATATGGCCCCACAGTGCTGCGCTACCGCTCCCCTATGTGGATGCTGCTGATGCAAACTAAAAAGTATTGTGTTAACAAAGTCCTCTTTCAAATGCAAGACTTTTTAGTTTGCACCAGCAGCATCCACATTAGTAATTCACACCCCTGTAGTCCAAACTTTGGGGCCATGCAGACAAGCCATAAAATCTAACTTGTGATAAGCCCTTTTCACCGTACATAAGAATGTAATTGTTTTTCAAATTAAGGGTTTTTAAACTTCAACTGGGATTTTGAGCTTATGACTGCTGGTAGCATTTATTTTGTTTTAAGAAAAGCCAGCATGAAAACCCGGAAGTTATAAAACAACACATGGTCTGTTTAACAATCATAAACATGTTTAATTTGTTAATAAACTTAAACCAGTATTTAAAAACGTGTTTGCACTCTGTCAGAACTTAGACTGTGTATCATATCTGAATCCAATTCCTTATGCCCATCATCAAAAGTAACTTAAGGCACGAACAAGGATCCACCGTCCCTGTCTATCCGGGGCCATTCTTTGCATGTTCTTTATGTTGCTAAGTCCCATAAGTTTCCCCTCTCATAGTAGTTTTCGGAGGGATTCTTTCCAACAGCTCCTTTTAAGTGTTCCTCCAACTGCTGTAGCTCATAATCTTATATAATCATTTAATTGTGTTCTGTTATGATTAATCTGTGTAATCAATATGTGATTAATAGATTTAAGTTGTAGGTATAAATGTAGGAATATGTAAATAATATTATAGGATAGAGGAGCAAAAAGCATGTTATGGATAAGAGTATGTTAGGTATGTAAGTTAGGCCTTGCTTTACACTTTTACAGCATAACCTGTCAAATTTTAGCTTAACCATATATGAGGCCTGAAAGAAGTTGACATACCTAGTTGACGCAGGAGTAAGCAAGTACCAGTAAAAGTTGCAAGATTATTGCAAAAGAGGTACTAACAACAGCACATAAAATTCTGAGAAATTAATTGCAGTGCGACTTCTTTTTTTTTTTTTTAAACTTACTAGTTTCTCAGTCTCATGGTCGAAGGGCTTCTCTACATGGCCCCACAGTGCTGTGCTACCACTCCCCTGTGTGGATGCTGCTGATGCAAACTGAAGAGTATTGTGTTAAAGTCTTCTTTCAAATGCAGGTGACATTTGGGAAAACATTCCACAGCGTGCCCCTCACTACCACAAGATGTCTGACTGAAACATCATGGGAAATTCTGCAATAACTTTAAGTCACCATGGGACTTGTTGACATAATTTCTCTTATCTTCATTAATGCCTAAGAAGGCAGTCTACGAAAAGATAGGCATACCAACATTTATGCAGTGTGGAAGTCCAGATAAGGAAAAAGGGGTTGGAATCTTCATGCATATAAAGAGTTATCAATGAGTGTAATATAGAATAAAAGTATGAAAAAGTAAGGAAGAATTCATAAGGAGGCCATCCACAAATGACCACCTGTTGAGCAATATTGACATCTCCAAGGGGACTATAGAGATGGATATATGAAATCATTGATGCTTGTGTGACAAGGCACCTCCTTTGTCTCACCAGACTTAGCACTTCCCCCTCTGGTGCCTGGCAGGGCTGGGGTAAATCAGCCCCACTCTGGGCAGTGTATGCCTTCCCACTTCTGTGCTCCTTTGGATATGTTTTCAGGGTAGGCCCCAGGGTCAGCCTGAGGGGTGATCCTTCACCAGACACAAAGGAAACTGTCTCAAAACATCAAAACATAAAGGCTATCTTTCCCTGCCTCCTCACTGAGGCAGAGTGTCCTCCGGTTGCTTACCCTGGGGTGTCAGTCCTTCCCCTAGCAGGCACTCAGATTTGGCTGTTCCCCTATGGGAAGGAGCACAGGCTCTCAGCCTAGAAAAGCTTGTTATCCTGCTGCCACTAGCCTGGCAATAGCTTGTTTCTCTCTTTCCCTTTTTGCTCTCCCCAGAGGAGGTGTTTATAAAAGCCTCTGGCAGCCCTTAATTGCATTCATGTGTCCCTAACTGACCTGAGAGAACCTCTTTTCAGTTTGTAGGAAAAAGGGCCTTTAACATTCTAGGGCTAACATATCAGCCTTCTAGGACCCTTTTGCAGCTGTCCAGCCTGACTTTGTTAGGCTAGATATCTTATAGGTTGTCTCTCGCTATGTATGTTTCAATAGCTGCAGCTCTGTTCATTGGCAATAAAGGAACGATTGATAACCCGTGAATGTTAATGTAGTCACTGCTACTGTTCCTTGTGCGCTCCTAGAGTCTCCAAACATAATGATATTTCTAAGGACATGTCTACACTTGCCATTTAAAGAAGAAAAAATCCATTTTTGCACAAAAACAGAGGGAGCGTCTACACTTGCCAATGAATTTTTGCAGTGAAACTCAAAAGTTTCACTGCAAAAAGAACACGACCTCCACGAGAGGCGAACAGCTCTTACTGGGGATGTTTTTGTGGTGATATACAAGTGAAGACACGTTCTTCCTGTTTACTGAGCTTTTAGCCTCCAGACAATATCCCACAGTGCCTAGAAGACCACTTTGGCCAGCAGCTCTGCTGCTCTGACACCAGGTAAACAGACATCCACCCCTCCCGCCATAAAGCAAAGGGAATTTTGAAACTCCCCTTTTTGTTTTCTTGGCAAGTGCTCACTTATCTGGCCAGGTGACAATGCCTACTCCACGGAGCAAACAATCCCTTGCTTGGAGCAATTCTGAGCTACTGGAGCTGATCCGTGTTTGGGGAGAGGAGGCTGTGAAGGGATGAAGATGCTCCACGATCACCTCCCCCTTCCCACAAGACCTATTGTCAAAATGGAGAGAGCTGCTCTGTGGGATAACTGCTCTCAGCTGCGATGGAAGTGCTGCAAATGAGAACACGATCTGACACTTGTGGAAGCGAGTACGCAAGCCAGAGCTTTTCTTTCACTGGTTCACTATCACCGGTGGAACTGACAGTGCAAAAACTCTGCCAGGGCAGGGTAGACGTAGCCTAATAGCTGTTCTGGCCTTCCTAATTCTGATACTGTAGCCCAGAGGTAGGCAACCTATGGCATGCGTGCCAAAGGCAGCATACAACCTGGTTTTCAGTGGCACTCATACTGCCCGGGTCCTGGCCATCAGTCCGGAGGGCTCTTTATTTTAATTTAGTTTTAAATGAAGTTTCTTAAACATCTAAAAAACCTTATTTACTTTACATACAATAGTTTAGTTATATATTATAGACTTATAGAAACAGATCTTCTAAAAACGTTAACATATTACTGGCACGTGAAACCTTAAATTAGAGTGAATAAATGAAGACTCAACACACCACTTCTGAAAGGTTGCCAACCCCTGCTATAGCCTTTTGGGAGTCAAACCTTTGGCATAGGTTACTATGGTTTAATGTCATCGGTAATATCAACCCATCAATATTATAAAGGCTACTTTGCCATGGGGCGCACCTAACATGACACTTAAAAAAAAAGAGGTCGCTGACAACCAGCAGAGTAGGTCCAGCAATGCCAACTGAAACATTTGGAATCAATACTGTTTCTACTGTCTTCAATGTAGCAGTTCCATACAGAGGCAGTTACAACACAACAGCATTTGGCACTTCATTTTCAAATACCACATGAGACTTGGCATATCTTATCAGTTAGCATCCACAGTGGTCTGCTGAGAACTAAATACTACCAACAGCTCCTTAGTGACATTAGTATCTTAAATCTAACCTGAGTAAGGGCACGTCTTCACTGGCAACATTAAAGCAAGCGGTTTGTGTAGTCGTGGCACAGCTCAAAATGGAGCTCTTAAAAACAAACACACCCACCTCCACAAGGGGCACAGCTCCCAGTGCTGGTACACTGTCTATACTGGCACGTTATAGCACTGAAACTTGCAGCGCTCAGGGGTGTGTTTTTTCACACCCATGAGTGAGACAGTTGCAGTGCTGTGAAGTGCCAGTGTAGACAAGCTCAGTGTAGATGTAGCTTACTTGACAAAATAGAAAGCTAGTGTTTAAGAGCTCTACATTGACTTTTAGATTAGACACCTATATTTCATTTTCAATTGCTTCACCTGAATGTTAGCACTAAATTTGGCTTTAAAAAGTGTTAGAATTTAAATGGTCAAAACTAGGTTTTAAAATTCACACTCCATTGCTAACAAGGAAAGTTCACACCTTTCGGTTCTTAACTGTTTCTATACAGCACAAACAGGACAGCATTGCTAAGACTTCAATTTCTCCAAATATATTTTCAAGTAGACAGACTAGTTTTGTTCGGGCCTCTCTCAACCTGCAAACTTCAGAATCCATAGATCACAAAATCATCTGCTTATTTTTGTGTGTTTTCTAGGATTGGATTTCTATTGTTCCTAGCCAGGTGTCTAACAAAGACAGCAGAAGTTCATGCCTACACACGTTTGCAAATCAGGCTTGAAAACTTCTTTATATAGTTCTTTTGTATATTCAACCTTTTACTGGCTTCTATTTGTGTTCCAGGATCGTCCCCCCATTCTTCACTGTCATACTATTGACTTTTGTATTGTGCACTGTGAAGCATAGTAGTTACTTGTTGCAACTTCTCTATTTCCACAGTTTTGTCAATAAAAGTCAGGTTTCATCAACAAAAGAGTGGAAGTGTACACAGTGTCCTTCATACCAGGAGGGGACTCATGGCCCTGCATACTTTGCATCATCACAACCCCCACAGTGGACTTCTCAATTCCAAACTGATTGGCAATTGACTGACTGACAGCAGTCTGGAGTTGCCAGATTCCACAGAGCTATCACCACATGCTTTTCCACCATTAGGACAGCTCTCTTTTTGGTGTCCTTGCACCACAGGACAGGGGGCATGCTCCACACAGAGTTCAAAGAAGATGACTTTGTGCATACGAAAGTACTGCAGCCACTGCTTGTCATCCCATGCTTGCATCACAAGCCGACCCCACTCAATGCTTTTTCCCCAAGCCCAGTAGCAACCGTATGCAGCTGCTCCATGAATGCCAACATCAGTCTTGAATTGTTTCTTTCCACGGTACACAGCAGGGCATGCACTATGATTTCCTGTTCAGATTCGCAGCTCATTAAATACTGCAGCATGAGCTGCATTATGTTCATACCACTTATCACAAGACTGGAGAGCCTTGAAGGATCCATGCTTTCAGGGAGAGATGATGGACGCAAAGTTTACAGGGGCGGTTGAAATACTATGCGAAACACAGTTGGAAGCCCTTGGAGTTATGGGACACGAAAAAACTGCATCATACAGCAGTAATTCTGCCCCCATGATGCACTGCAATCCATTCTCATAACTCCTAGCAGGAAAAGGTGGCAATTTGCACAGTGGGATAGCTACCCACAGCATAGTACTCTTTGTTGGTGCTAGAGCACCAACTGTGGACATGCTCCGCCAACAGAATGAGAGTTGTGTGAAAATGTACAAGCAATGTAATTACAGCAGTTTATGATCATCAACATAACTTAAATTGACTTAACTCTGTAGTGTAGACATGACCCATGTACAATAAAACAAGATTCTGTAGACCATATTGTACGGATATAAAATGAAAGCCATATTTATATGCTTGAAATTACTAGTTAAGTCAGATAAGAGTTAAATAGGGACAGTGTAAAGAAAAGCATTAAACTCTGATCAGTGTTATCATCACCACCTTAAAAGCAGTAAAAAACTCTAACATGACATATCTTGTTTACTTTTTGCTTTTAAAGTCATGTTGGACAGCAAAACTGGACTGGTCAATTTCACATCTTGGTTATCAATTATTTAGACTCAAAGAGGAAAAGTTAAAGGTTGGATAAGATATGAAATAGAAGGTGCAGACTGGTAAATTAAGGATGTGAGCTCTCCACAATTTTTTTCCTTTGTAGTCTAAATATTTACTAAGAATAATCTTGTTTTATTTATTTAACCATCTTTACTGTTCCCCTTCATTGAGTCCATCTGGCTTGTCAGAGTACAGACCACAGATAGGTTTCAGAGCAGTACCCGGGTTAGTCTGTATCAGCAAAAACAACAAGGAGTCCTTGCAGCACCTTAGAGAACAACAAATTTATTTGGGCATAAGCTTTCATGAGCTAAAACCCACTTCATCAGATGCATGGAGTGGAAAATACAAAGGCAGGTAAAAATACATAGCACATGAAAAGATGGGAGTTGCCTTACCAACTGGGGGGTCAGAGGTCCATCACTTCCATACAAATGGAAATGCATCTCTGACCATTACTAGTATCACAATGCTATCATTTAAAAAAAAAAAAAAAGGAGGGGGGGCGGGCTTGCCACAGAAAATGCCAGTGGCTTACTCACCAGAAGCCATTGACATTCCTTGGGAGGGAATTTAGACATGCACACAATCACATACATATACACACAAAAACAAAAAAGTATCAAAATGTCCATAATAAAGACGAAGGCATTTTACTGACTTTGTAATTACTACAGAAATTAGTGAAAATAACTAGTAGTCAAACTTAAGCAATGTAAATTATTAAATATAAACCTGCTCTGCTAACCATGTTGAGGGGTTGGTTTGTTCACTAGAGAGATTCAATTTCCACAACTAGCCAATGATCTTTGCTAAATGTTTTGGGTATTACTCTCTCATTATCACAAGTAACAGAAGTAATAAGCTGCAGACAACATAACAAACAAAAAAAATCTTTTGCTTCTGAATTGATTTGCCACCTGAAAAGTTTTATAAATGCCAAACTAATCTTAACTGACCATACTTTACATAAAAAGATTAAAACACAAATTTGCAATCTTGAGTATATAATATTACTTGTTTTCAAAATTAGATGAAATATTTCTTCTTTCTATGCAACTCCAAAATTGGTACCCAGACACTAGTAGCACTGATTTTAATAGAAGTATTTCATCTTCTCACACATCTACCTGCACTTTAGCACAATAGCACTGTGGAAGAGTGACATCAAAATGGTAATGGAAGTATGCGAACAACATACAGGTGGAAAAAAAACTTCAGTCTTTATAAAGTGCTTAAAGAAATATCTGAAAAATACACATTGGATTATTTTTGCAGCAGTTATGACATTTGGAAAAGTCATATCCAAGCAGTGATCTGAGTTGCTCATTAGCAATACAGTAGAACCTCAGAGTTACAAACTAACCAGTCAACCACACACCTCATTTGGAACCCAAGTATGCAATCACGCAGCAGCAGATGTAAAAAAGGCAAATACAGGACTGTGTTAAACGTAAAGTACTAAAAAAAGGAAAGCAGGATTTTTCTTCCACATAATAAAGTTTCAAAGTGCTATTAAGTAAATGTTCAGTTGTAAACTTTTGAAAGAACCATAACATTTTGTTCAGAGATACAAACATTTCAGAGCTACAAACAACCTCGATTCCCAAGGTGTTTGGCAACTCTGAGGTTCTACAGTACTGCATTGTCTAGACAATAGCAGCAAATGACTTATTTTATTACCAATTGATAATTGTGTGTTATAAGTCTACAAAAACAGCTTTGTTCGTTATTGTAAAGTAAGTATAAGACAGTAAGTTTTCCTGGGTAGATGAACACTCACTTTTCAGTGTCCCGATAGCTTTACGAGAAAACTAATGTTTGCAGTGTTGTTGTAGCCATGTTAGTTCCAGGATATGAGAGAGCCGAAGTGGGTGTGGTAATACCTTTTATAGAACCAAATTATCTTAGTGAAAGAGACAAGCTTTTGAGCTCCACAGAACAGACCTGAAGAAAAGCTTCACAGCTTTTCACTTCACGTACCTTTTCTCTCCCAAAAATAAAAGTGTCAGAATACTTACAACATGGTTTGGCCTTTTCCTGGGTGGAGCCAAAGTTATACTACAAGTTGGTTACTAAACCATGTTATACACCTAGTCTTAAATTTATGAAAAGATAGCACACATACTTCATGGGAGGAAAAAAGTGGTGTTTAACATTTCACACATGTACTCTCAAAAGCAAAGCCAAACAAGCCACTATGTGGAGACAGATTTGTACACACAGTTCAGTTAGAACAGGGTTTCAAGATATAATAAAACAGCAATGCATATTCATTTACAGAAACTCTTAAAATCTTGCGAGCAACTGCTGAAAGCTTTTGACCAATACAGTTCTATTCACAGCGCAATTACTTCTGCAACACAAAGATCATTTATCCTTCACTGTAATCAATCTGAGACCAGAGGCATTTCAGTGCAAGTTAGGGGTGCTGGAACAATGTGTCTAGTGGGGGTGCGAAGAGCCACTGAACCAAACTATAAACCCTGTATATGATGGAAACCACTTCAGCACCCCCAGTCCATTAGTTCCAGCACCTATGGTGCTAGTATTCCATAGTTCTATAAAGCTGAAAGGCTATTTCAATTACATCTCTATTAAGTAATGCACTTAAGCACATGGCTAACTTTAAGGATGCAAACAGCCCCACTGAAATCAAAGGGCCATTCATATACTTTAAAGGGCTTTAAAGAAATTAAGTTAACATTTGACTAAAACACTGCATATTTACATACAGGGTTAATGCAGTATCTTCAATACACATTTCACAATCCTCTGAAAGATGTAATTTATTTTAGATTCCAAGCACCTTAAAGCCAAGGTCTGTAGGAACTAGGTCTGTCATACTGATTAACACGGTTCTACCACTAGTGAGATTTTAAGGCAGTTGCATTAGCTCAACAGAACCTGACAGCTGAATAGCATCATGTTGTGAAAGAGTCACTGGTCTATACTCCTTAACTGGAGACAGGGTGACATCTGATATACTGCACATGGGGGTGGGTGGAAGGGAGGATGGGAGAGCCACCTTTGAATGATAATTAAACTCAGAGACTGTAACCTTAGACAGCTCTTCAGAAACTATGGGACTGATCAGTATGCCTATATATATATGCAGTGCTAGGAACAGCTAAGATACTGCGCAGAACCCTCAAACTCCCAGGCCTCTGGCAGAGGACCCGAGGTTGAGGAAGACACATACCACCCATAGGGGTGAGAGGGAACATTTTTTTATATATGATAGGGGTCACCAGTTCACTTCACAGTACAAGTCCATTTAAAAGAGGAAGGTCTTTAAGAAAAAACTAATTTTACAAAAAAAGAATTCACACTACTGCATGTTAAGCTGTAGATTTTAAATCTAGTCACTGTAGCTATTATCCATCTGTGACCCTGGCATAATAATGCATCAGGTCCACCCTGAGTGTTGAGGGTTTTAATTAATTTTATCCTCCTTAGCTTTAGGGATTGATCTAAACTGAGCTTTAAAACGTAGCAAATATTAAGACTGGATTATAACATTAATCTGTTATTGCAAGATTATGCAAGTTACTGCCATATTACTGTAGTTGCTCTTTCCCCACAATTAAATGTGTAGTATGGAGGAAAAAAAGGCTTAGCTCCAAATCAAACCTTAAAACAGTGAGTCCTGCCAACATTATACATCAAGCCGGATGTTACAACTGCCACAAATATATGCATCTACTTCTTCTCCTTCATCAGTTTCATATTGCCCAACATTTGCCCCACTTTACAGCAGTTTGACAGTCTCTGATTTTCCTGGAAATGCTTATCATAGCAGGCCAATGACAGATAGATCCCTCCACACATTCTAATTTGAGACTTCCATTTCAACCCAGATGCCCCCAGGCCTCCCATATTAGTGCAACACATTATTAAACACTGCAAAGATTTAGAGCAATTTCACTTTACTTTCCCAGCTAGTGACCAAGAGAAGGAGAGCACCAGAATGTAAAGAGGCATGTAGTTCGCCTTCATATTGGACAGGCTTTTAGTTTTGTTTCAACCAAACCCTGTTAAACCATACGTGAGAGTGTAATAGACAAGGTACCTCAGGGCAGTGTACTTGTCTGTAAACCATCCAGCACACTCATGTGCCACATAAATAATAAGCGCCCATAATATTGGTATATTTTTTGCAACATACAGATAATTGGCATCTGATTAAAAGACAGCACTTACATAGTTAAAGTTGTGGGGGAAGAGTTCCCAGTGGGAGGGATGTCAAACACCAAATGAACTGGTTATGGACTGGGGGGCGGGGGTGCGGCGGAAAAGGTGGTAAAATAGCGTTGTTCCCACCCAGAACCCGAGGAAAAGGGAGGGGAGGAAATGGGGAAACTGAGCCACCCCAAGCCCACACCATCGGGGAAGGCAATGAAACTAAGCCATCCCAAGTCTAGGCAGAGGCAATAAGTCAACGCACGCCTCAGAAAGCAGCCCGTTGCCCTAGTGGCCGCGCTGGGGGCGGCGGGGGCGAGCCACAGCAGCATCAACGCCTATGCACTACCTGAGAACTGGCATGGTTCCCTCCGCGCCCTCCTGGAAGGAGGATTCCCTACTCGCAGCAGCGGCCGCACACAACACCCCTGCAGCAGCAGCAACGCAGCAGCCACTTAGCTCCTCTCCTCAGCTCCCTCTATCTCTACTGAGCAGCCCTATGCAGCTTGGCCACTCACCCTGCCGGCAGCCCCGCCCACACACACACGCAGCGATTGGTTGACACCGAGCCGGGGCGTCACCCATGCGAGAAGAAGAGACTGAGGCGAGGGGGAGCGGTACTCGTCCATCGGCCGTGAGCAAGTTGAGGGTTCGCGCCGTGCCCCCATGAGGCGCACGAGACCAGGCAGTTACCGGGTGTGATCCGCCATCTTTACTGTGGGCAGACACACCCTCACGTAAACTGCCACCCACCTTTAAAAGCCACACCCAATACACCACGTTAAATGGGTTATTTTACAGCAATCTTTCTGCCCATATTAAAGATGGTCACGAAGTGTACGGGGTGGGGGGGAAGAGACCCTCGTCTATGTGACCCTCACAATTACTGTGCCTCCCTACACTCCCAGAGCCTGATCATCTTCCCTCAGTAAGGGTCCTGCCCTTACTTCCAAAAGCTGTTTATGCCCCACACTAGTGCCAAGCCTGAGTGTTCCAGAATCATGAGGCACGTCCATCCCACAACTCATCAGGGTGGCCTTAAAATAACCGGATGGCTTTTTTCCCCCCCCCCCAATACAGATTGGGTTATTTTAATTTAGTTGCTGGTTTTGAGCTTTTAAGATGCACTTAGGTCACAATATCCAGCTCTCCTCTGCAACGGTGACCACAAGAGACATTCATTTCTTTCACCAACAAGCAGGTAATCAAGAAGTGAAACATTCAGACAATTTCAGGATTGGGGGCTCTAAGAAACTACACCAAATACTGTAGGAGTTGGCAAGACCGATTTCCCTCTCCCCACCCCCAGGGCTGTCCTTTGGGTGCGGTGAATCGGTGCAACTGCCCTGGGCGCCATGCTTTGGGGGATCCTGCACTTCGATAAAATTGTGAGGAGGTGGGCAGGGAGGTGAGACAGGAGGGCAAATGGGGTGAGCAGGCAAATAGTGAGGCAAGCAGCAGGCAGCAGCGTGGACAGCAAGTTGTTCATATTTCTTATTCCAATCATAAATATTATAACATTTATCTGCCAATAATTCTGTAGTAGAGGACTACAAGATGTTGTGTTCTAACTTTCCATTGCAATTCTTCCAGAACTGCTTTTCTGACAACAATTTTATGGACCACATGTTGTACTAATAAAAGGAAATCTGTACAATCAGTTGAGTTTTCATCAAATTGCAGACAGCAGTCTATACTAATTTTTATCACTCTGCTCTTCCCTTTGGAAGTCAAAGGGCCAAATCCTTGAGCCCACTTCGTGCCTCTGACTATGCAAGGCAGCCAGAATGAAAGCCACTGAGGGGATTTCCCTTGTGTAAACAGAATTCTGAGGTGGCTTATAGCCACCTTAGTAGGGTTACCAGATAGCAACTGAAAAAAAACAGGAAAAGGGGGTAGGGGTAACAGGTGCCTATATAAGAAAAAGTCCCAAACACAGGACTGTCCTTTTAAAAACAGGATATCTGGTCATCCTACACCTTAGTAGCTCTAGAACCACCACCTTCAGGCATAGGACCCCATTAAAGTCTCCAGTCCCATCTAAAATAGCTGACGGGTGGTTTCATACACACTTATAAAGTTAGTCTATTACCTATTCATAGTTACCTTCTCTATCATATAAACTATGGATTACTTCAAATGGAATTTTTTTCTGTTTAGAATTGCAACAATTCTGTGTTTTCCTTCTCAGAAAAGGCAAAATACCTATCTCTAATTCCATCTTTTTTAGTTTTGCTGGCTCTTTATAAAGACATGCGTTGCTTATATACATCTTAGATACAACTTTTGAAAATTAGTTCAGTACCTCTCTCTTATCTCAGTTATTCAATCCATTACGCACCAAGAAACACTTTATGTGGATTGTTATTCAGGAATAATAGGAGAGTGATTGAACCAAAGTGTGCTTTATTTCTTTAATTATCTGATAGCAGTTCAGATACCACAGTGAGGTGAGTGAGATTTTATCAAGCTGAGTGATTACCAATGGAGAGAGGAACAGACAAAAAGAACAGGGAAAGAATGGGGGGAAAAAAGTGCACCCTTTACATATTTCTTAAGTATACTCAACAAAGGGGAAAGGAATGGAGAGAAGGTTGCCTGCCTTTCTTCCAAGAATAAATGGAATAGTCATCTCTCTCAACTAGAATTGTGTGAACAACAGGTTTATTTTTTGTTTTGTTTTTTTTTGGTTCGTTGGCACTTAAAAAAATAGGTTTGGGTTAAAGGAAACATTGTTTGATGACACGTGAAAAAGGTTTGATTTGACTGAGCCTTTTAAAAATAAAAACAAAAGAAATTAGTATTGAAACAGAGATATTTTTAAAATGTGGAAGGCTTGCCAAATCTGTATTTTTTGCTGAAAAAAATTTCACCTAGCTCTATTCTCAACTTTCATAGTTTGTCTCTTTATCTAGGATTAAAAAAATAAAAATAAAAATGCAAACTTTGACCTTACAGAAAAATAACCCATAGCACTTATAAAGGATACTGTGGTGATGAGGGTCAAGTAAGTATCAGTTTCCAAAGTCCTGACCCGATAAAGACACACACACACCCCTTTACACACACCGTGTGTACTCAGGGGGGCTATTCAAAGTTAAGCAGGTGCACCACTTTCACAGAAAAGGGACCTTCAGAATGAATTTTCTTCATATATCAGCCTGCTACTTGGTTGCATACAGGCATAGGAGGAAAATATATTTTTGAAGCATACCTAACCTGCATATCCTTGTATCAACATTTGTAAAGATATGAATTACTCTGTATCAAAAGTATCTAATTTATGATTTTCATAAAAATAAAAATATGCAGGTGAGTTTTGAGGGGGATGCCTTGTAATATTCATATACCCCTAGTGAGGTTAATACTAATCTATTTCAACAGGATACTGTTTTCTTACATCAGTTAACCACCTTTTTGTTAGCAATACATTCCCCAATCCTAGAATTGGATCCACACAGCAGACCCTTATGCGTGTGCAGAGCAGGATCCTGGTGGGGAAGGTTCCAAGGACAGTTGGAGATACAGTAACTCTTCACTTAAAGTCATCCCCCTTAACATTGTTTCGTTGTTACGTTGCTGATCAATTAGGGAACATGCTCATTTAAAGTTGTGCAATGCTCCCTTTCAAAGTTGTTTGGCAGCTGCCTGCTTTGTCCACTGCTTGCAGGAAGAGCAGCCTGTTGCAGCTAGCTTGTGGGGGTTTGGAACCAGGGTGGACCAGCAGCCCCGCCATCAGCTCCCCACTCCTTTAAGTTCCCTGTGCAGCAGCTGGCCAGCAGGCTAGCAATTGCAGCTATGCCTCCCCACCACTGCAATGTGCTGCTCCTGCCCTCTGCCTTGGAGCTGCTCCCCAAGATTCCTGCTTGCTGTGTGGAGTGGGGGAGGAAAAGGGGGGCTAATGACAGGGTGTTCCCCCTCCCCCTGCACCCCATCTTCCATAGAGTAGGCGGGTGACACACAACAGGGATCAGGATAGAGGGAGCTTGCTGGCAGCAGCTGCAGTCTCAGCAAGCAAGCAGTGTACTTAAAGGGGAAATGCACATCTCTCTCTCACACACACACACACACACACAGTGTGTGTGGGTGTCTCTCTCTCTCTCTGCTATGCTATCTCCCCTCCCTCCATTCCTGCTGCCTTGTAGAGTGTGAGAGATAACCTTTGAGGGCCCAGTCAACTGCTAGTTCATCATTTAACCGTAAGGCATTCCCTAGGAAATATTCCACCCTCTGACTCCTCCACCTCAACCAAATTTCTCAGTCATCACTGTGTACCACTATTAAATAGTTTGTTTAAAACAAATAGAGAGTGTGTGTGTGTGTATATATATATATAATGTCTTTTGTCTGGTGAAAAAAATTCCCTGGAACCTAACCCCTCATTTACATTAATTCTTATGGGGAATTGGATTCACTGAAAGCCACATTTTTCAGGAACATAACTACAGTGTTAAGTGAGGAGTTACTGTACCTGTGAACCATCTCTGTATAAGTGGACAAAACCCCCATGCAGCAGTGTCTCCTCCCAGCCCCTCCACAAATGCAGTCAAAGACCAACTGAAGTGCAGCACCCATATCCTTTTATTGTTTGTATCCATTCCCACCACCTATTATTTACAGAGACCAACACTCTGGAAGACTGCTAACTTCCCAGCCAGCAAGAATCTAAAGCCCACATTCCTCCTTTTCCTATCTCTTCCTGCTTCCTAGCCAGCTTTATAGGGCAGACTGACTACCCAGGCCTGCAGGTGGACCCACTCTGGTAATTAGGGCATGGCCCTCAGCCAGCCCAACTACTAACCTTCTACCCCCTGGAACAGGGCTAACAGGGGCCTGGCTTGTTTCTCCTAGCCAGCACTCTGTTACACTCCACAAACATGGCTTATTTCCTCCTCACTCCCCAATAACTCAAATTCAATATCACAACCCTGAATCACAAGCTATAGCTCTCTGTAATACAGTTATGCACACTCTATAAGCAAATAATGAAAGAGTAAACCAAAATTAAGCCCTAGAGCCAACAGCTTCTTTTACACTTGCTACTTCTCCACATTGACTCTCCAACAACTTTCACACAAGAGAGGAAGCAGGGGGAAATCCACCCCCCCTTCTTTCCAGTTACCTTACAAGTTTATTTGTAGGTAAGATCAGCTGACCTGACTAGATGAGTAATGCAACCCAGCTGCCTTCATTCTGTCCCAGACCAGTTAGATAGAAAGGAACTCACAAAAGACCTGGGAAGAATCCAATTGAATTTCAGAATTCATTATTAAAACTGCATATTTGCTGGGAACAGTGGACCCAGAGAGACAATGTAGACAATGAGGGAAAATGTGGAGATTATAGCCCAAGAGAGTTCTTTTCAGTGACCCCCAAAGTGCTTGTACACCCCTTCACACACAGCATGAAATGAATACATTATTTAAATAAACAACCAAATAAATAGGTCTCTGTTCCAATCTAATAATGGACAAGAATAAAAATTGCACTGGATATTTTTTGTTCTGGCAACTCCAGCATGATTACTTCAAGTTTTGAGCAATGACATGTGGGGCCCTAACTACTAATTATAGAATTAAGTAACTGCATAATGTGAAACAGAACCGTCATCATTATAATGCTTGCATTTTTCAGTTGGCCAGTCAACTAACTCCTTCGGAGGATATATATATTTATCTCCAAACAGCAGACAGATGAAAGTTTGTTGCTCATATTCCCTTACAGAATGAAACCATAGCACCTTTGTGCTCTGCTAATCTTTCTAGAAAGAGTTTTGTAAAATATTACTCCCTAAATTTCCATCTGTCAATAATATACTTATTGGTTTTATCTGTCTTTCAGGACCCAATACTGCAAGCTAATACATTCAGTCACGCCTCTGCATAGAGCCACGCTGAAGTCAGTGCCCATGAGGCCAATGAGAATAGTCATATGAGCAAAGTTATGCACCTGCTTACCTGTTTGCATAATTGCGCCCTACAAGGGGATCTGGGAAGGAAAAAGATGCACAGATCTGAGGAGTTAAAAGCAAAGGACAGAAATAAAAGAAGGTAGGGAGAAATAAAAAAAGGCAAGAGAAATGAAACAAAATGAATTGCTCACTTCTAGATAGAAAATTTATTGGAGTTTATTTAAGATACCAATCTAGTTTACAGTCTAGTTTATTTGGACTGGTAGCTGAAAAAAGATACAATAAAACCTCTCCCCTAAAATTGTGCAATCTTCCTTTACTTGAAAGAAGTCTGGAAAGGGAATAATTTTAAAATGCATGAAATACAAGTAACTTAGCAAAGAAGCTAACTGTAAAGTAACATTAATAAAAAACTTTGCATTTTTTATACATGTCAAATAGACTAGGGCCCAAATTCAACTTTAATTATGAGCAACAACTCTTCCTAAAAACCATTAACAATTGTGTGCTTAATAACTTAGTCTAAGGATATGTCTACACTATGAAATTAGGTCGATTTTATAGAAGTCCATTTTTAGAAATTGATTGTATACAGTCGACTGCGTATGTCCACACTAAGCACATTAAGTCGGTCAAGTGTATCCTCACTATTGTGGCTAGCATCAACTTACAGAGCGGTGCACGGTGGGTAGCTATCCCACAGTCTCCGCCGCCCATTGGAATTGTGGGTTAAGCTCCCAGTGCCTGCTGGGGCAAAAAACATTGTCGCGGGTAGTTTTGGGTACATGTTGTCAGTCGTCCCTCCCTCCATGAAAGCAATGTCAGACAATCGTTTTGCGCCTTTTTTCCCGCATAGACGCCATACAATGGCAAGCGGGCAGCCTGCTCAGCTCAACTCAGCAACACCACTGCTGTTGTGTCCTGGATGCTGCTGGCAGCAGATGGTGCAACAGGATTGCAAACCATCGTCATACACCGCTTCCACTGCAATTCTGCTTTCCTGCTCTTCTTCAGATGCCACACCACAGCAAGCACGCAGCCCGCTCAGCACAGCTCACCAACACCGCCGCTGTTGTGTCCTGGGTGCTGCTGGCAGCAGACAGTGCAGTAGGACTGCAAACCATCGTCAGACACAGTTTCTGCAGCAACTCCGCTCTGCTGCTATTGCCTCGACAGCGAATTTCTCCATGTTGTCTGTCATGGGCTTCCGGGTCCTCAGGAAATGTGTGCAGTGCTAACCGTCATCCTCCACCGCTTCCACTGCAACTCTGCTCTCGTGGTACCACAATCCACCTCGCAGATCCTCTCATCGTTCAGTATAAATATCTATTCTCATGGCATCCATCGTCATCCACCGATTCTGCTGCAATGCTGCTTTCCTGCTCTCCTTCAGACACCATGCCATGGCACGCATCAAGCCCACTCAGCTCACCACTGCTGTTGTGAGCACTGTAACCACCTCGCACATTATCCTGCAGCACATTATCCAGCAGAACCAGAACCTGCAAAAGCAGGCAAGGAGACGATGACAGCGCAATCACGATAGTGATGAGGACATGGACACAGATCTCTCTCAAAGCACAGGCCCTGGCAATTTGGACATCATGGTGTAATGGGGCAGGCTCATGCCATGGAATGCCGATTCTGGGTCAGGCAAACAAGCACAGACTAGTGGGACCGCAAAGTGTTGCGGGTCTGGGATGATTCCCGGTGGCTGTGAAACTTTTGCATGCATAAGGACACTTTCACGGAACTTTGTGACTTGCTTTCCCCTGCCCTGAAGTGCAAGAATACCAAGATGAGAGCAGCCCTCACTGTGGAGAAGCGAGTGGCGACAGCCCTCTGGAAGCTTGCAATGCCAGACAGCTACCGGTCAGTCGGTAATCAATTTGGAGTGGGTAAATCTACTGTGGGGGCTGCTGTGATCCAAGTAGCCAACACAATCACTAAGCTATTGCTATCAAGGGTAGCGTGCAGCTCATAGTGGATGGGTTTGTTGCAATGGGATTCCCTAACTGTGGTCAGGCGACAGACGGAACACACATTCCTATCTTAGGACCGGACCACCTTGGCAGCCAGTACGTAAACGGCAAGAGGTACTTTTCCATGGTGCTGCAAGCACTGGTGGATCACAAGGGACGTTTCACTGACATCAATGTGGGATGGCCAGGAAAGGTACATGACGCTCGCGTCTTCAGGAACTCTCGTCTGTTTGAACAGCTGCAGAAAGGGACTTACTTCCCAGACCAGAAAATAACTGTTGGGGACATTGAAATGCATATTGTTATCCTTGGGACTTAGCCTACCTCTTAATGCCATGGCTCAGGAAGCCATACACCCTGAACAGTAGTAAGGAGCTGTTCAACTATAGGCTGAACAAGTGCAGAATGGTGGTAGAATGTGCATTTGTATGTTTAAAAGCGCACTGGCGCAGTTTACCGATTCTGTTAGACCTCAGCTAAACCAATATTCCAATTGTTATTGCCGCTTGCTGTGTCCTCCACAATATTTGCGAGAGTAAAGGGGAGAAGTTTATGGCGGGATGGGAGGTTGAGACAAATCGCCTGGCTGCTGATTATGCGCAGGGCGATTAGAAGAGCGCAGCACGGCACGCTGCGCATCAGAGAAGCTTTGAAAACCAGTTTCATGACTCGCCAGGCTACGGTGTGACAGTTTTGTTTGTTTCTCCTTGATGAAAACCCACCCCTTTGGTTCACTCTACTTCCCTGTAAGCCAACTACCCTCCCCCCTTTGATCACCTCTTGCAGAGGGAATAAAGTCATTATTGTTTCAAAATCATGCATTCTTTATTAATTCATTACACAAATATGGGGATAACTGCCAAAGTAGCCCAGAAGGGGTAGGTGAAGCGGGAAGCACCGGGTGGGGTGGTGGATGAGGGTAAGAGGGAAGAACAAGGCCACACTGCACTTCAAAACTTATTGAATGTCAGCCTTCTGTTGCGTGGGCAGTCCTCTGGGGTGGAGTGGTTGGGTGGCCAGAGCCCCCCACATTCTTGGGCATCTGGGTGAGGAGGCTATGGAACTTAGGGAGGAGGGCACGCAGTTACACAGGGGCTGCAGCGGTGGTCTGTGCTCCTCTGCATTTTCTGCAGCTCCACCAGACGCCGGAGCATATCAGTTTGATCCCCCAGTAGTCTCAGCACTGCATCCAGTCTCCTCTCATCGCGTTGCCGCCACCTCTCCTCTTGCTCCCACCACCTCTCATCTTGCTCGTCCCTCCTGTCCTTGCCTTCATTTTCTGCTTTCCTGGACTCTAACATCGTTTGACTCCACGCATTCTGCTGAGCTCTTTCAGTGTGGGAGGACTACATGAGCTCAGAGAACATTTAATCGCAAGTGCGGTTTTTTCGCCTTCTTATCTGCACTAGCCTCTGGGACAGAGATGACAGGGGGAGCATTGAAACATTTGCAGCTGTGGGAGGAAAAAAGGGAGAGTAGTATTTAAAAAGACACATTTTAGAGAACAATGGGTAGACTCTTTCATGGTGAACCAAGCTGTTAACATTACATAGCACATGTGCTTTTAGTACAAGGTCACATTTTGCCTCTTATATTGAGGACCTGCCAGTTTGGTGTGAGAGATCACACATGCAGGGCCAGGCAACAGAATTTGGCTTGCAGGCAGCCATAGTAAGCCATAATCTTTCGGCTTCTTCAACCTTCATAACATGTGGTTATAAAACAGCAGTACCCTCCTTTCCCATACCATGCACCCGTTGGGTTGGCCATTTAAAAGGAGGGGCTGTACTGGCCGCAAATGCATCCCAAATCTTCAGGGCAAATTAATCATTAAACATACTTGCTTTTAAACCATGCATTATATTTACAAAGGTACACTCACCAGAGGTGCCTTCTCCAGCTTCGTGGTCCATGGTTGGGAGGATATTGGCTCCAGGATGATAAACAGTTCCTGGCTGTTGGGGAAAATGGTTTCTCCGCTAGCATGCTATGTGCTAACCTCCTCACCCCCAAAATACTCATCCCTGTTGCGTGAGACTCCCCCCTTGCAGGTGTCCACAGACAGCGATGGGGTAGTGTGGGGGGCCCCCCTAGAATTGCATGCAGCTCATCATAGAAGCATCATGTCTGGGGCTCTGACCTGGAGTGACCGTTTGCCTCTTTGACTTTTTGGTGCGCTTGCCTGAGCACCTTAATTTTCAAGTGGCTGCTGCAGTCCCCTGTTGTAGCCTCTATCCATCATGCCCTTGGAGATTTTTTTCAAATATTTTGGCATTTCGTCTTTTGGAACAGAGTTCTGATAGCACAGATTCGTCTCCCCAAACAGCGATCATATCCAGTACCTCCCGTTCAGTCCATGGTTGAGCTCTTTTGTGATACTGAGACTGCCTGATCACCCGTGCTGATCAGTTCACTATGCTGACCAAACAGGAAATGAAATTCAAAAGTTCCCGGGGCTTTTTCCTGTCTACCTGGCCAGTGCATCTGAGTTGAGAGTGCTGTCCAGAGCAGTCACAGTGGAGCACTCTGGGATAGCTCCCGGAGGCCAGTACCGTCAAATTAAGTCCACACTACCCTAAAGTGGACCCAGCGATGTCAATTTCAGTGCTAATCCTCTTGTCAGGGAGGAGTACAGGAATCGATTTAAAGAGCCCTTTAAGTCGACAAAAATTGCTTCGTCGTGTGGACGGATCCAGGGTTAAATCGATCTAAGACTGCTAAATTTGACCTCCACTCGTAGTGTATACCAGGAATAAAGAGAATAAGTTGCCTAATACTAATAGAGAAAGGAGGGTATTGTGCTTTGTATTTTTACTTTAATACCAATCCAAAAATTCAGTGCTTACCTATTCTACATGTAGCCAAATTAATTTCTTTAAACTGCCAATCAATGACCTCCAATCAACATAAGAGATGCAGAGCATCCACAGAAAAATGATAATGTAGCTGACATGACTTTATCATAGGAAAGAATGGCATTTGCTAGGAAGAGCTCCCAAGGAAGTTGTTCATTTGCCTGTTCCAGATACACATATATAGAAAGAATTTTTTTTAAGAGGAATTTTCAAATTTTATAATCTCAGCAAAACTTTATGCAATGCCATATATTGCAATTTATGCAATGACGTATCTTCTGTATTATCCTCCATCCCCATCCTTTTTGTTTGCCTTTTTTTTTTAAGCCACAGCTGTACACGGAACAGAGGTCTTCCTTGAGCTGTCCACAGTGTTGCCCAGGTCCTTTTCCTGAGTAGGTAAAGTTCATTTAGAATCGAATAAGGTATACGAGTAGTTCAAATTTTTCCTTCCCATGCACTGAGTTTCATTTGACATGCCATCATGTTGCCCATTCACCTAGCTTGGTTAGGTCTTTCTGAAGTTCCTTACAGTCCTCTGTAGACTTGGATAACCTATATAATTTTGTGTCATCTGCATATTTTACCATCTCACTGCTCAGTCCTTTTTCCATGATCAGGGATAAATATATTAAGCTACACTGGTCCTAGAACAGAATCATGTGGCACTGCACCACTAACTTTCTGCCATGATGGCAATGGACCATTTATTTGTTTTCTGTTTTCTAGCCAATTTTTGATCCCTGACAATATTTTGCTTCTGACCCCATGACTACTGTGTTTCTTTTAGTAATCTGATATGGAGGAACTTGGTCAAAGATCAGACCATTTGAGAGTCTAAATAAATAATGCCATCCATTTTGGGGGTATCAGCTAGTTACTGACAAGTTCAAAGCCTTCTAAAGTTTAGTGAGGCATGATATTTCTTTGCAGCAACCATTCTGATTAGATCCTAAATACTAGTTAATTACAGTTTTTGTTTGTTTAGTTTTTCCTATAAACATACTCTCTCTCTCCCCCCTCCCCCCAAGACAACTTAAATCATCATCATCTATCCCAGGCTCTGGGTATCCTGAACTCAATTAAAAGCACAATGTTAAAAAAAACCAAACAAACAACCACCAAAACAAAACCAAACAAGCAGCAGTGCTTTTCTTCTCCCCATCTCCTACAAAGCAATCCTCAGTCAGCAGACCTATTAAAACTCCAATCTTACTGAAACCTGCCACAGGAAGAGAGTCTCTTGAGTAGGTCCCAGATCATTTAAGGCTTTATTATGTCATAAACAATGCCTTTTACACACTGCTGAGAAGTCAATTGGCACTCAGTGGAGATCTCAGGGCAGAAGTACAATATCCTTATCACAAAATACTATGACAGGTTTCAGAGTGGTAGCCATGTTAGTCCTACCGTATTTTCCATTCCATGCATCTGATGAAGTGGGTTTTAACCCATGAAAGCTTATGCCCAAATAAATGTGTTAGTCTCTAAGGTGCCACAAGTACTCTTTGTTGTTTTTACAAGATATTGTGTGTGTCAAGCAAGCTGCTGTTTTATGTAAATAACTTCAGCTTCTAGTTCAGTTTAAGGTTTAACCACCCCACATATAACATGCAACAGTCAAGTCTATAGGGACCCTTTAATTGTAAACAATGGAACAACTATTATGGACTTTATATCTTGTTTTGAGACAGCATTAACGATGATCCACATTGTTTCATTACTAGGCTTATTCTGTAGTTAATTCTATTTTTGGAAATTAAGGATAGCAAAAATAATGATTGAGGCCTGGTCTACACTACAGGGTTGCGTTGAATTTAGCCGTGTTAGGTCGATTTAAAAATGAATGCGTCCACACAACCAACCCCATTCCGTCGACCTAAAGTGCTCTTAAAATCAACTTCTGTACTCCTCCCCGAAGAAGGGAGTAGCACTAAAATCGACCTTGCTAGGTCGAATTTGGGGTAGTGCGGACACAAATCAATGATATTGACCTCCAGGAGCTATTGTGACTGCTCTGGACAGCACTTTGAACTCCAATGCCCTAGCCAGGTACACAGGAAAAGCCCCAGGAAGTTTGAATTTCATTTCCTGTTTGGTCAGCATGGCTAACTCAGAAGCACAGGCAACCATGCAGTTCCCCAAGAATCATAGACCATAGAATGTTTCTACGCTGTCCCATCATCTCCATCCCTGAGGTTATCGCAGATTAGAAGGCGAAAAAAATGCACTCACGAGGACATGTTTTCCAAGCTAATGCAGCCCTCCTGCACTGATAGGGCACAGATTAATGCATGGAGGCATTCAGTGGCAGAAGCCAGGAAAGAATTAAGTGAGCGCAAAGAGCAGAGGCAGGACGCAATGCTGAGGCTAATGGGGGAGAAAACAGACATGATGAAGCGTCTGTTGGAGCTGCAGGAAAGCCAACAAGAGCACAGACCCCCGTTGCATCCACTGTATAACTGCCTCCCCTCCTCCTCATGTTCCATAGCCTCCTCACCCAGACACCCAAGAACGTGTAGGAGGAGGCTCCGGGCACCCAGCCACTCCACTCCAGAGGATGGCCCAAGCAACAGAAGGCTGTCATTCAAACAGTCTGATTTTTAGTGTGGCTACAATAAGCAACGTGGCCTTGTCATTCCCTCCTCTAACACCCTACCCGGGCTACCTTGTCCGTTATCTCATTTTTTTTAAATTAATAAAGAATGCATGGTTTCAAAACAATAGCTACCTTATTTCGAAGGGGGGAGGGTGGTTGGCTTACAGGGAATTAAAATCAACAAAGGGGGCGAGTTTGCATCAAGGAAAACACAAACCAACTGTGCACACCAGCCTGACAGTCATGAACTGGTTTTCAGCCTTCGTCTGATGCGGCAGCACACCTTGCTGTGCTTCTAATCAACCTGGTGTCTGGTGCTTCAAACGGATGCCATGGTTGATTTGCCTCAACCTCCCACCCCGCTCTAAAAACGTCTCCCCCTTACTCTCACAGATATATGGAGCAACACAGCAAGCAGCAATAACAGTGGGAATGTTGGTTGCCCTGAGGTCTGACCAACAGCGCCAGCGAGCTTCTAAACGTCCAAGGGCACATTCTATCACCATTCTGCACTTCCTCAGCCTATAGTTGAACTGCTCCTTACTGCTGTCCAGGCTTCGTGAGCCATGAGAGAAAGCAAGGGGTAGGCTGGGGTAGGTGCAACCGTGCGGTGTTGCCAGCTGGGAGAGCAGCCTGAGACAGAAGCCTCCAGCTCACATGATATTCCAGGCAGGACTGAATCTCCATGAGATGAAACTTAAAGAAGAGAATGACTGGAGTCTCTAGCTCCCATTTGGTGCTCTAAGAGGAGGATAGCCATGTCTGTCCAGGCGCCTCAATGGATCTAAAAAGGCCCACACATTTCCCAGATATCACTACCCTTGATAACAGAACGTCAATGGTTGCATTGGCTACTTGGATCACAGCAGCCCCCACAGTAGATTTGCCTGCAATAGCAGCGGTGATGGTGAGCTGAGCGGGCTCCATGCTTGCCGTGGTGTGGCGTCTGCCTGGGTAACCCAGGAAAAAAGGTGCAAAACGATTGTCTGCTGTTGCTTTCATGGAGGGAGGGGTGACTGATGACAAGTACCCAAAACCACCTGCGAAGGTGTTTTTGCCCCATCAGGCACTAGGAGCTTAACCCAGAATTTCAATGGGTGGTGGAGCCTGCAGGAACTGTGAGATAGCTACCCACAGTGCACCACTCTGTAAGTCAGTGCTAGCCACAGTAGTGAGGACACACTCCGCTGACTTAATGCGCTGAATGGGGACATATGCAATCGACTATGAAATCGATTTCTAAAAATTGACTTCTATAAAATCAACCTAATTTCATAGTGTAGACGTACCCTGAGAGTGACTGACTGAGGAGGGAAAATTTACGTTTGATAGACAACAACTAGCCACAGATGGATGTTAAAGGGGTAGGTGAAGGAGCACCAGATTCCAGGCAAAGCACCATTTGGGGAGAAAAACATGCATTTTGAGCTTCCCACTTGATAGTGTCCTTTGATTATGCTGGGAGAGGCCTCCCATCTTTCCTGCTGACCTCCAGCTAGTAGCTGCTCGGTAAATTTTCAGTTCTTCTTGGGTCTGTGTTACATCCTTTGATTGTCAGTCACAATAGATTGTCCTCTCAGTTTTTTTAATATACTTTATTACTGAAGTATTGGATTACATGTGGTATGGTTCATTTTAAAATATAAGTGTACCTGCTTTTATCTGATTAAGATGCAGTTTGCTGTGTTTAGCTATATGAACAGAGTGTTGGATTTCCGGTCTCTCTTCATGCTAAGAACTACTTTAAGGAAACTGGCATTAACTGTGTTTTTTTTAATACAGATTTATAGTTTTGCTTATAATATTTTATTTGCTTGGTTTTGGTGGTTTTGTTATTGGTTTTAGTTTGTTTGTTTTTGTAGTGCAGATATTTTTTCCTCTTCCATTATTCACAATTGTCAACATCTCCTATTATTAGACTTGAAAACAGTCATTCATCCGCTAAAAGAACAAATCACTGAAATATACCAATTTTTGCACTGACACAAAAAAATGCCAAGCTTAATTTAGGAGGAATAGTTAATCTGTGACTTTTTTTCATGACTGTTCTCATGCCAGTGTTAAAGTACCTTTGCTTAATGCTGCATTTTTTAAAAAAAGAATTACCAGTAGTTACCATTGGACTCTAAGCCCCTTATGTCAAGCCATGTTTCAAATTGTTCATTGCTTTATGATGTTCACTTATGCAATATTGTAACCAAATCAAATTCCAAAATGACTCTTTTTATTTGTATATCTACATGCTCCTGTTTTGAACTAACTCATTTACCTGCACATCTACCAATATGATATACGCCATCATGTGCCAGCAATGCCCCTCTGCCATATACATTGGGCAAACCGGACAGTCTGTACACAAAAGAATAAATGGACACAAATCAGACATCAAAAGTTGTAACATTCAAAAACCAGTAGGAGAGCACTTCAATGTCCCTGGACACTCAATAACAGACTTAAAAAAGTCACCATTCTTCAACAAAAAAACTTCAAAAACAGACTTCAATGAGAAACTGCAGAACTGGAATTAATTTGCAAACTTGACACCATCAAAGTAGGCTGAATAAAGACTGGGAATGGCAGGGTCACTACAAAAAATAATTTTTCCTTTGTTGATATTCACTCCTTCTTGTCAACTGTTGGGAATGGGCCACATCCACCCTAATTGAATTGGCCTCATTAGCACTGACCCCCCCACTCGGTCAGGCAATTCCCATCTTTTCCTGTGCTGTATAGTTATACCTGTTTACTATATTTTCCACTCCATCTGATGAATTGGGTTACAACCCACAAAAGCTTATGCCCAAATACATTTGTTAGTCTCTAAGGTGCCATAAGGACTCCTTGTTTTTACTGATACACACTAACATGGCTACCTCTCTGAAACCTGTCATTTTTCCTCAAATCACATAAAAAATACTTCAGGTATCATGTAGCAATGCTCAGTGTGATAATATTACCTTTTAATTAACACTGAAATCTAGCTAGTGTTATGGAACTCAATGCTTAATTTTTGCCAAGTCTGAGCCCTGGCACATCTAGGCTTGGTAGTTTATATGAGACCTCTGGGCTTGCCACATCAGTTATGAAAGTAAAAAAATTGCTTGAGCCCTGGCACCTCTTTCATTACAAATTAAGCACTGGTCACCCTCAGCTGAACTGAACTGCACTCACTAAGGGCTTGTCTACACTGGCACTTTACAACGCTGCACCTTTCTTGCTCAGGGGTGTGAAAAAACACACTCCTGAGCGCTGCAAGTTTCAGCGTTGTAAAGTGCCAGTGTAGATAGCGCACCAGCACTCCCAGTGCTGGGAGCTATTCTCCTCTTAGAGGAGGGTTTTTTTATAGGGCTGGGAGAGCTCTGATAATCAGGCCTAAGGGCTTAGATCTGCTGTGGGACAGTGTTTCTGTGGAAGAGACAGCCTGGCTTCCACTAGCAACGAGGTCCCCCCACTGAGAGCTGAAATCAGTGAGAGCTGGTGGAACCTCAAGACTGACACACAGAAGTCACTGTGGCAGGTGACAGCAGGTGATGGCACATGGCCATTGGCAATGGACAGGTGGAGTGAATGGTGGCATAATGAACAGTGGCCAGAACAAGTGGTGAGTGGCTGGAGGAAAGAGTAAGGTGCCTTCTCCCTCCCACAGGGTAGGACGTGAACTCATGCAAAAGCACCTCTGAACTTTGGGTCTCCATTGACAAAGGACAACATCTATGAATGGAGGAGAGGGAGAAGGGAGTGGTACTGTTAAAGGAACATTTGGTTGTTGGATAATGTTTTAGTGACTTTGGTCCAGAATGCTAGATTGTGACATTTCCTAGTAGGCCAAGATTTTTAAAATGCATTATTTGCCAAGGTTATTATCTCACATTATTGCAAGCTCGAGAGATCGTTATCTTGGGGCATTTCTGCTCTAAACATTATGATTTCTTGATTACTTAAGAATGGTCTGACCCACTATAACCAATGGTCCATCTAGCCTGGTATCCTCTCTTCTGACAGTGGCCAATGCCAGGTGCTTCAAAGGGAATGAACAGAACAGAGCAATTATCGAGTGATCAATCCCATGTCATCAACTCCAGCTTCTGGTGAAAAGAGGCTAGGGACACTCAGAACATGGTGTTGCATCCTGCCCATCCTGCTAATAGCTATTGATGGATCTACTGTCCATGAACTTAACTAGTTCTTTTTTTGAACCCTGTGAAATAGTTTTGGCCTTTACAACATCCCCTGGCAAAAAGTTCCACAGGTTGACTGTGTGTTCCTTTTGTTTGTTTTAAACCTGATTCCTATTAATTTCACATAGGTGACCTCTTAGTTCTTGTGTTATCAGGAGGAGCAAATCATACTTCCTTATTCACTTTCTCCACATCGGTCACGATTTTATAGACCTCTATCATATCCCCTCATAGGGTACATCTACACTTACCATTTAAAGCACAAAAAGTCCCTTTTTTGTGCTAAAACCATGGGAGCGTCTACACTTGTTAATCACTTTTTGCGGTGAAACTCTGAAGTTTCACTGCAAAAAGAAAACCACCTTCATAAGAGGCATATAGCTCTTACCGCTGTTCTTATTGCGCTGCTGTGAAAGTGAAGACACGTTCCACCAGTGTAAATACCCTTTGGCCTCTGAAGGATATCCCACAGTTCCGAAAGTGGCCACTCTGGCCAGCATCTCTGCTGCTCTGACACACAGACGTCCGCCCCTCCCCCTTTTTGAAGTTTGAAGCTCCCTTTCCCTTTGTTTGTAGATGCTGCAGGCAAAAGCAGCCAGACAGCAGGAGGTTTTAAAAAAAAATGCCAGGGAAGAAACCAGGAAGTAATGGGGCTTCTGAGACATGAACCAGGGCAGTACGGGGCACTGAGCAGGGACCCAGAATGCCTTCCACCACCTACTTCCACCCCCTACTTCCCACAAGACCTATTGAGAGAGCTGCACTGTGGGATAGCTGCCCTACAGAGCTGCTCTCATCAGCCTTGGAAGAGCTGCTGTGTAAACACTCTCTGATGCCTGAGGAATTGAGTGAACACACAAACCAGTGCTTTTCTTTCAGCAGTTCCCTACCACCAGTGAAACTCACAGCGCAAAAACTCTGTAAGTGTAGACATACCCTTAGTCTGTTTTCCAAGCCGAAAAGTCCCAGTCTTATTAATCTCTCCTCATATGAAAGCTGTTCCATATCCCTAATAATTTTAGTTGTCCTTTTCTAATCCTTCCAAACTCCAGTGAAACTTTTTTGAGATGAGGCAACCACAACTGCACGCAGTAATTCAAGATGTGAGTGTACCACTGATTTATATCAGAGGTGGGCAAACTACAGCCCATCGGCCACATCCAGCCCGCGGGACCCTCCTGCCCGGCCCCTGAGGTCCTGGCCCAGGATGCTCACCCCAGCTCCTCCCCTGCTGTTTCTCCCCCCCACCTCCCACAGCCTCAGCTCACTGCACTGCCAACGCAATGCTCTGGGCAGCGGGGCAACAAGCTCCTGGGGTAGCGCAGCTGCAGAGCCTGGCCTGACCTGGTGCTCTGTACTGCGCTGTGCGTGGCTGGCTCCGGCCGGGCGGCGCGGCTGTAGCACCGCCAGCAACTGGTGCTCCAGGCAGCACAGTAAGGGGGTAGGGGGCAGGAGGGGCTGGATAGAGGGCAGGGGAGTTCAGGGTGGTGGTCAGGGAGTGGGGGTGTGGATAGGGGGCAGGGCAGTCAGAAGGTAGGGAACAGAGGTTGAATGGGGCAGGGGTCCCAGGGGGTTGNAGGAGCTTCCGTTTGGTGCTCAGGAAGGGGATGTGGAGAGGGTGGGAGGCAGGCAGGGGTTCTGGGGGCAGTCAGGGAGAAGAGGTGGTTGGATGAGGCAGAGGTCCCAGGGGGGCAGTCAGGAATGAGAGGAGGGCTTGGATGAGGTGGCACAGGGCAGTTGGGGTGGGGGTTCCGGGGCAGGGAGCAGGGGGGTGGATGGGCAGGGATCCCAGAAGGGCTGGGTTGGATGGGCCAGGAGTCTGGGGGGACCGTCAGGGGGCCCTCCGTACAATTTTCAAAACCCGATGTGGCCCTCAGGCCAAAAAGTGGAGGAGCTTGTTTGCCAGACTGATCAGCAAACCAATGCTGACAACCTATGTGAAAAGGCTACAAAATACCAAGCCTCTGGACCGCATCGACATGCAGAAAGCCTTAGAAGCCAGGCATTGTCAAAACCAATTTTAAGAAGTACTTAATGAGGCTGTTAAGGATGTTGCAGCCACAACACACTTTATGAGAACAAACATGGCTGTCGCATCATATTTTCTATTTAAGCAAGAGATACCACACACTACAAACTGGAGGCCAATGTTAAGTGCATGGTCATTTGTTAATCGTGAAGTGGGACACTGGTTCCAACCAAGACCGGCAAATGCTCACTATCCTGCAAGCAACTCAACTGACTGGTTAGAAGTATGCAGTGCAACAGTGAAAAACTCAAGCCATTGAAAAAGTGAAGAACTCTCTCACCGCATTCAGAAAATGTGCATACATGGCTGATGAATGCGCCAATGCAAATGGGTATCAAGTATTAAGCCATTGCATATGTTATCTTGATGTCAGTGGTAGCCCAGTAGCTGCATTTCTAGATGTTCAGGTTATAGAAGACACATCAGCTGCATCTGTGACAACCCACATCTTCGAAGAGTTATGCGCTTATAAATTGAACCCCAAACAGATGGCCGCTTGTGCATTTGATGGAGCTACAAGCTTCTCTGGAAGACATAGTGGAGTACAAGCTTTGCTCAGAGAAAAACGTAAACCTAATCTCTCCTATACATGTTGCGGAGGCCATCTACTCCAATTAGCACTAGTACGAGCTGCAAATCTTCAAAAGACATTTAAAAAGCCGTAAATTTAGTGTCTTCTTTTTTTCAGCAAGAGTCCAAAAGGATTGAACATCTTGGAAAAAACAGAAGATACACTGGGACTGAAGTTCAAATGAGTCCAACCTGGAAAACCTGCTGGCTTTCTCATAAGCCTGTTGTCTTAAAATTACTGAAACCATTATTATTGGCTTTGGAAAGTATCCACTGAGATGGGACGGATCTAAGTAGTGAGACTACTTTTACTACCAAGTTCAGAGAAAATAATTGCCATTCTCTCTCTTGTAAGTCTACCGTTGAAACCACTTGGGTCATTAAACAATGCCATCCAGGCACCTGCTACAACAGTAGTAGACCTTTGCCACCATTAGAAGCTATTTCAGAGCTCTATACATTGAAAACATAATGGAAGAAACAATTACTTCAATTGAAAAGTTGACTAATTAAGGCACTTACATTGACTCCTTAAGTGAAGAGGACAAGATGTGTTTGTTAAGACAGTTGAAAAATACAGTGATTCTTACAAATCTGCAACAGCAACTTCTGGACTCTACTTAACCTCTATGTAGCTTTTACAGATGCCTGTCTTATAAAACACCAACAGTTAAGTGGAGTGAGGCACTACCAGCAATGGGGTTGCCAGGTGATCAGGACAAAATAAAGAATTTGAACAGAGTGGAATATCATAAAACAAACAAATGAAGATTTGATTTCAACTTCTTATCATCACTAGTGGTTCAACCTAATCTTTGTGCTATGTTTTCTGGAATGAAAGAAGTAGGAATCCATCTCTTGCCACTCCCAGTCATAACAGCTACCACTGAGCATTCTTTTTCCTCATTGAATAGAATTTTCTGTTCTGAAAGGAGTCACCTTCTGCCTGATCAGGAGCATATCATGAAGGACTGGCAGTACCAGACACAAGAGAAGCCACCAAAGATGAATGCACTGCATTCCAGATGTTCATTAATAGAGCTGTGCAAAATTACAAGAAACCAAGAAGGATGAGATGTAATGCCTCATAGTAGGTTTCAGCAGCCAACTTTAATTTGTGTAATTTTAAAACATGAATTAAATCTAATAAAATGGTTGTGAAAGATTTTTCAGTTTCTACTATCATGCCACCTTCATCCTCACAGTCTTACCCCTCATCAGCAGTGCCGGCTTTACAATGGTGTCAGTGGTGCCATGGAGCTGGGCCCATGCTCATAAGGGACTCCGTCCTGCTCTGCTTGCACTGTGCCCTGAGACCCCACCAGCCTGCTGGCTTCCCCCCCACCAGCTTCCTCCCCCGCCCCGCCCACCACATGCTCCTCTCAGCCAGCCGGCTGAGGGCTCCTCTCCAATCCCTGACTCCGCCCACTAGCTTCTCTCAGCCTCCTGGCTGGACCCCAGTGCACCTCTGGCTCCAGGTAGTCTCTGCTTTCCACCACCTGGGGGGCCCCCACCTGTCTTCCCGGAGCTGAGCCACTGGGGACTGATGCACAAGCCTGGCCAGTCTCAGCCGGGCGGGCGAGAGAAACAGTGGCGGGGTCTTGGCTGGGCCTCTCCAGGCAAGTGGGTCCTGAGGGAGCTCAAGTGGGGCAGGCCTTGGCCTGGCTGATCACCCCACTCTCAAGGGGCCGGAGTGATTCCCTGCCCCAGGACTAGCCCTGGCTGCACTGGCAGCTCAACCTGGCAGACACCGTCACATCTCATCAGGGCAGGGCCAGTGCATGGGGCCAGGAGGCAGGGCGTAGGGGAGTGGGCCTCTGGAGGACCTAGGGGCAGTGCTGGGCTGTGAGGGGGCAGGGAAGATCTGTGTGTTGGGGCACTAGGGAGTGGAGATTCTGTGTGGGGTGCTGTGCAGTTATGGGGTTGTGCAGGGTGCTGTGCATTTGTTGCAGGGGTGCTGGGCACAGTAGGTCCAGGGGGCTCTGGCCACAGGGAGTCAGGGGGGTGTTCTGGTGTTGGGCAGGGGGGCTGTATGGCACGACATGGGCCCAGCCCCGAGGGGAAGGAGCATGCTGGCAGCACGGGGTGGGCAGGCCATTGTACGTCTGGCAACTGCCAGTTTATAAATAGTGCCCTTGCACTGGGCTGGGCGGAGTAGGCCACCCCTGCTATGCCATGCCCCATTGCCCCATCTGGCCCCTCACTCCAGGGACCGACCCCCCTGCACCATGCTCCATTGCCCCCTTGGGGGGCCCACAAAAGGTTAATCCAGCCCTGCTCATCAGCCATCACCCTTGCTGTAAATTTGAACACCTCCCCCTAATTTCAATTCCTGGGAAAAACACTGACTAGTCAAATGCCTCCCCACGCAGCTGTGAGGAAGTTACCTCCAGGCTTAACAGTAGTGCTCTCCTTCCTGGCACCCAGCAGCTGTGTCCTTATCTGTCATTGAATGAACTAGCAAGGACTGGCATTTTCCTCTCCTGTGCAGCTCCTACTGTCAATTTCCTCAAGAGGACACTGTTTCTTTCACTGCTGTCTGCTAGGGGCTGAAATGATAGGAAGAACCTAAGTGCCTAGGTACTCATGCCTAAAGGGTTTCATGGAGGGACATCATCTAGTTCTATATAAAATCCGGCTACACGTGACAGAAGGAAAGTGTAACGATCCTCTTCCCCCTCAGGGCACGTGACTCTGATTTTCAATTCTCCGCCAAATACATGGCGTTCAGAGCGAGACCGCAGGCAGCATGTATGATACAACCACGTGTATGAAGAGATATTGCAAACCCACAACTCCGGCGTACCGAAAGATCAACCCGACTGCTTAAAACAAAGTTCTCATTGTCCTTTGTGCTACGATTTTCAACTCACTGACATTTGTCTCCTGGATTGGAATACGTTAGTGTGCAATGGTGATAACATGAAGGACTGGGGGTTTGGCAGAAGCAACACCCCCAGATAGCAACCTAAACAATTCAGCAACGTACCGGTACCTACTCACAGGGGGAGGAAAGGAACTAAATATTATACCAGGAACACATTCACTAGAGAACCCTCCTCCCTGGGACTATTTTAACATAGCCCGGGATTAGTGTCAGAGTACGCCGGTCCTCAGCCACAGGTAACGAGCGTAATTAAAGAATCCTACAGAAACACACAAATCCTATAACAACATATTCAACGGTTACAAGGTAAAATGTGCCTACCGCAGTGTTAAAGTGCCTGGGCTGGATATACTGCATTTTACAGAAAGCAACCCAGGAACTGACAACGTGCGCCGGTTACGGAGAAGCAGGTAACTGTACTACTCACAAGCACATTAAATTGTTCTGTTGTATTGTAGCACAGAGGCTGCCCAAGTACCCCCAGCTACACGGTAACACAATTGCCGTTCTGGTCTACTGTGTCTGTACGTCCCTGCTGGGGGTGACTTTCAGGCTGCACTTAGTTGAACAGCACGTGGTTAACCTTTAGCCGGGGCAGAGGGAGATTTACAAAAGAATCCTTGAATAGCAAACACTCCCTGCTGCGCGCTTTCGTGCACATTCTCGGGGTGACGCTGACTTTCATGTTCGCTCTCTCGCTTTGTTACCTAAGTTGCTTTTGTTCCAGCTTGGGCTTCTTGGCTTGTGGCTCCTCCGCGGCCATCTTCATGCTCAGTGTATCTAGCAGGCGCGCAGACTGGCCTCGTCTCGATCCTCTTGTAGCAGCAGTTCAGCTTCCAACCAGGGCAACAAGCAGCCAGCAGCACGAGTGGGTGCGGGCGGGGGAAGCAGAGTGGGCTACACAGTGCCTGATTCAATAATTGGTCAGGAGCGGGGTACCCACTTTCAAAATAACGTGGCAACAGCGGAATAAGTCCAGCAGCCTTTATTGCTGGAGAATCATATCGCCTTGGGCATTTGATACAAATCTCCTCGTTCTTTGTAATGCAAATAATGATCTGGTTTAAATTAACTGGCCGCAGAGGTCCGATGCTAATGCACAGATTGCCAGACTCAAAGCGGCTCCAGCGTGGCATAATTTCTTACAGATTCATAGGCGATTCAAACATACAGTCTTGCACGGATGAAGGCAGTCACATAGACACCTGTGCGTGTGGCGAGGAGGAGACATGGGGTGTGTTAGGTCCTCACAGCCATATTTGCCACTGCTTCTGGGGGTGTGGGGTAGCTGTTCTGAGTGTGAGCGGGGGCTCGGGATCTGCAGGTGAATATGTCTTAGTCCCAGAGTTCGGGGGTGGATCGTCTCTGCGGGTTTTTTTAAATTTAAATGTTATTATGATAGCTGGTGAAGCTGATACTTTTGGATCAGATATTCATAGTTCTTTGTTCTGCATAGATTTGCGTGACCGTGAAAGTTCCAGGCACTCATTCCACTTCTGTTTCTCAGAATTTATTACCTTTATCCTGGTTAATGTTTGTAAGTGCATGATGGCTGTGAAGTGCTAAGAATTTATGTTAATACCACAATCGTGGCTGTCGCCAAGCCAAATAAGGTGTGCTGAGGTGGGTTTTATGTTCTGTTGGGGGAATTTTTTGTGGGGAGAGAGGGTTCAGAAGAAATCGAAGGTATGTTATCTTTTATATGTCAATTTCTAGTTCTTCCACTCTTGCTGGGTAATATCTCCTGTCTGGTTAAACTTGTTTTAATGCAAAAGTCTTAACCCAAAGTCTGACAGAGACCCAGTTAAGTTTCACTAAGCAACTCCTTTACTTTTAAAAAAAAAACTTAAAATACATTTCAGTCGATGTAACTATTCCTTCCTCCCCTCTGTAAATTGTGCTGTAATGAGATCTACTGTCTGGTTATGTTTTAATTTGCTATGTACCGAGCCTTTGGTTTTCAGATTCGATTTCATTCTTAAGACCTATTGTTACTGCTACACTGATTTAGCTGTGTATTCTGGAAGCTTTCTGTACTGTAAGAAAATGAGTTGCTACTGTTCTAATGCTTCTCAGCTCTTATGCTTCAATCATTGTATGAAACCTCTTCTCCCAAGAACAGGTTTGTTTCAGAGTTTAATTATGATGCTATCACAGTTTTATCACATTCAAGTTCTTGTTTATGATAGCATTTTAAAACCTGTGAGAATAGGCGAGTGTGTGTGTGTGTACATACACGCATGCTCCAAATTTGGGCTTCATTTTCTTAACAGACTTTACTTAAATTCAGACTCTCTGATGCTAACAACTAGTTTAGAAATAAAAACACTAGACTTGGGTGGGGCAGAAGTACATTTTGGTTTGCACTGTGCTTAAAAGCTCATTTGAGAGTTATGTGGAGTGTTGGTTTTGTTTTTATTATCTGAACTGAGTGAGAAGTAAATGTGCATAGAAAAGCAAATTCTTTCAATTTTCATAGTCTGTTTCACACTTCAAGTAAGGACTTCCTTTAAAATAAGTCTTTGTATCTACCACTTTGTATCTACCAGTTCTACATGTTGTTTTGCATGCAGAGTGGCTTTTCCTTCCCCCAAGACTTTACACCACTCTGTATGAACATATATTTTCATTATGTATCCTGCACTCAGCCAGCTTCTTCCTCCATAAGCGTTTTAAAAGAGAGAAAAAAAGCCTGCCTCTTGAATTGGCTCTTGGGCTACCCTTGTTGTCTTTATAAAATTCATAGTGTGTTGCATTTAAATGGTTAGTAATGCAAATGAATTATTAACTTAAGGTTCCATTTTTCTCTCCCTGTACATAAATGATTCAGTAAAAAGATTCTCTAAACTGTTAAATTGCTTTATAGTCAACATTTTAAAAGACTTTTAAGGGCTAGCAAGCAATTAATCGCGTGATAAACAAGTTAATCATGCGATAAACAATACTATTTAAATATTTTTGGATGTTTTCTACATTTTCAAATATATTTTCAATTACAACACAAAGTGTACAGAGCAAGATATTTATGTGCCTTATGGGCTAAAGATTCATATGTCCCTTCATGCTTCAACCACCATTTTAGAGGATGTGTCCATGCTGATGATGGGTTCGATAACACTCCAAAGCAGAGCGCACCGACGCATGTTCATTTTCATCATCTCAGTCAGATTCTACCAGCAGAGAGCTGATTTTCTTTTTTGGTGGTTTGAATTCTGTAGTTTCTGCATTGGAGTGTTGCTCTTTTAAGACTTCTTGAAAACATGCTCCACACCTCGTTGGTTTCAGATTTTGGACATCACTTCAGATTCTTAAATGTTGGGTCAAGCGCTATTTTTAGAAATCTCACGTTGGTACCTTCTTTACGTTTTGTTAAATCTGCTGTGAAAGTGGTCTTAAACATGTGCTGGGTCATCATGCAAGACTCCTACAACATGAAATATATGCATAATGCAGGTAAAACAGTAGGAGACATAATTCTCCCCCAAAGAGTACAGTCAAATTTAAAACTGGTAGATACAAAGTGAAAGACTTGAGATGTAACAGAAAAATAATCTTGTTTACAGTAACAGGCTAAGAACAGTATACAGCCTCTTCCATTTACCAAAACAGAACTCAAATGCTTTTGACTCTGACAATCAAGGATTTAAGCTGTAATATGCTCTATTTTGTAACTGAAAACACTCCGAACTCTGAAAAGTGGCAAAAGCAGATTCCCACCTATCTGTACATAGATATGTGAAAATTCCACATAGGCATGAAAAATGTTTATTTTTAATTCTGTGATCCTAATTCACATTGGGTGAAGTCCACTGCTGTCCAGAAGGCTAGCACAAGGCTATGCCCCATCTGAATTCCACACATCCCTCAAAATACAACTCATTTCAGTGGCACTATGGCTTTTTACTCTCCTTTCTGCAAAGCAGTGGACTTCATCCATAGAAGAATGTCTCTAAAATCAATAGGTCTGTAAGGAGTACGGTGCTAGTCAACATGAATAAGGGTGACAAAAGCTTGTCAGTTTGATACTGATAGCAATGCTATTAAAAGTGGGAGAAGTTGCTAAAAATCTAATTGCTGTTTAAGCTGTATACTTTAAATGAGCCAGTTTCTCATGAACTAACCACAGCACAGCAAAGTTTCAGTTATAAATGCTGCAGGTAAATGTTTAAAAGAAATAAATATCCTAGCTTGACATTGGAGATGGGGAATGTGTTTAAGTATTTACAAAACCTAAACTACCGTAATAGTTGGCATTGCCTCTGCAACATCTGGTTTATGTGCTGCAAAAGTTATGGGAAGAACAGTGACTTATCCAGTGGGTTTGTGTGTGGTAAATATCCTGTAATACAGTGCTTAAACTAGGGGCAGTTGAGCATTGGTAGGAGCCTGATGTAGCAGTTTCTCCTCCCTTGGTGTTCACACCTCAGCTGCTAGAAGAGGGCCTCATCCTCCCTGATTGAACTAACCTCGTTATCTCTAGTCTGATTCTTGCTTGCATATTTATACCTGCCTCTGGAAATTTCCACTACATGCATCTGACGAAATGGGTATTCACCCACGAAAGCTCATGCTCCAATACATCTGTTAGTCTATAAGGTGCCGCGGGACTCTTTGCTGCTTTTACAGATCCAGACTAACAGAGCTACCCCTCTGATGCTAAACTTTTCCTTGTGGCAAGTGTTAATTTTCTGCTTCTGGGAGCATTATTGAGGGATGAACTGAAGATGGAGGCATGGTACATAGAAACAAGACCTTGCCCTGAAAAATAGATCTGAAGAGGGTTGAGAGTGCATAGCACCTCTGCAGGAGACACTAGGGACTTTGTAAGTTTGAGCCCAAAATGGAGGTATTGAGAATTGAGCCAAGGGAGGATAATGATCTGACAGATTTAAAAGTTTATTAGAAAATATTTAAATAAAGATAATACAAAGAGTTTGATGCGTCAGTCATTAGTCATCGGGGGCAACATACAGAGTATGGGGGGACGCTGGTATTTGGTTATGGGTTAGCATATAGTACATACAGTCTGTAATGTCCCCAATGCAGGGTGTACGGTGGGTGGGGTCAAAGTATAGTAGGGGAGCAGTGAGGGTACGTCGCTCATCTAATGGGTTACACATAGTCATGATTAGAGTAAGCGGACCGGGTACATGGGATGGGGGTGACCTCACGTGTGGAAGCCAGATCGGTGGTCAGGAATCTCAGGGATATAGTTTAGTAGGGGTTTATAGGTTTCCCCCTCCCACGCGTGGGTGCATGAAGCCACGACTGCTCCTCCTAGGTAAATTGGCGTGGCGGTGACGGTTCAATGAAATGTTCCCTCCACTACCGGATAGTCGTCCGAACCATAAACGTCCTCATGAGTCGCGCATTAGCGACGGCCTACCCCCAACAAAAGGCCTAATTACACGTTCGTACAGGGTCCCAAGGCACCTAGCCCCCGACGAGCAAGGGCGTCGTGTAAACCTCTAGCCGTTTGCCCGCAAGGTGTCAGTCAAGGGGCATATTTTTCGAAGTACGGCTCGGCTTTGCGGAACGCGCGGGCCGCTCGAACGGGATTGTCACATCGACGAGGATAATTTTTCCGCTCCGTCCGTGCGACGATTCGGCTGCAAGGCGGCTGTCGGTGGGCGGGATGGTGGCAGTTGACTGCAATCTCACCGAGTGTGGAGCGATCCTTCAACAGCGTCTGGACGGCGTTGTGGCGCAGCTGCCAGGCTCCGGCAAGGCTTAGCCAGCTGCACAGGACTGTGGCAGGGCTAGGGTGACCCGACTACATCGTGCAGCGCTTTGTCCGGTTCCCGTACGATGGCCCATGAGCGGACGCAGTTCAGCGCGCGCGTTGTATGAACCGCCAGTTCGGCGAGCGGATGAAGCTGCCCCGGAGGAAGTGGTTGCTGGATCCATTTGCTGTCACCTCAAAGGCCTGCCCTGGTCGGGTTTTTCCCTCAGGGTGTCCACGTACAGCGCGTGACGGCGGCCGTCAGGGCTTCTCCAGCACGCCTCTGGCTCCGGGGCTGACCGGTGAGCCTGCCCTCTGTCCCGATCTGCGACACAGAACTCCACTCCTGCCGCCTCCTCGCTCCATACCCAGCGGCAGCCCAGTCGCTTCCCTAGTCGGCGCGTGCGTTGCGGGCGCGGACCCAGCGAGGCAATGTCACCTGTCTGGCCTCGAATTAGCCGTCCAAGGAGCCGCCAGGAAGGTGCTACATGCCTGGCCCGGGAGGGAGCCACCGAGTCGGTGCTTCGGTGGTAGCATGCAGGGCGGTCGCTGCGCCGCTCTTTACTGGGTTCCGGCACGTCAGGAGCGGGGCGTGCGTGATACCAGCGATGTCACAGAGGTTCCCATGAGGGGCAGGGCGCCCCCGAATAATATGAGCTCGTTTGCTGGCTCTCTGAGGCAGGGACAGCCATTTTTGACCAGCTGCCGAATGGTGTTGTCTGCCTTGTTGAGGCACCTTTCCACGCGGAACCTCTCAGGGACGAAGGCGATGCAGGGATACAGGAAGGTGTTTTAAGGGCGTTGGATCTTCTGCCATGGGCCACAGTGAATGCATCGATCTTGCAGCGTCCTGCAGGATCTCACCGGATGGTGTCCTCGGGTCGCCGACGCGGATGCCTGTCGGCAGCCGAGGTGTTGGTACGCCTGCCCTACGGCAGGGGGAACGACGGGTCTTGCTTGGACTGGAACTCCATCGCCAGCACCGATCTCTTCTTGCTCCCGTCGACGTGGAAGGACACGCACTTTTTGGCAATTGAAGCGAAGACCCCGTCAAGTCGGCGGCTCTCGATGGTGTGAGCATGGCCCTGGAGCTCTTCGGGGTCGTCGTATCAGGACCAGTCATCCGCATTAAGGCCAAACGCTCACCCCTCATCGCCGTGCAGGTAAAGCCGTCGCCGCCGTGGAGACGCTCCCAGACGCTCAGGCGAGGTGAAGAGATTGGGCTGAGGGCAGCCTGCTTTAACGCCGCTGTGGTCGGATTCGGGGGTTTCCCCTTCGACCCGATAGGGAAAAAAATTGGGGTGCTGCAGTGTTCGAGAGTTCCCGGACTCAGGCAAAGGAAGGTCTCTGGCATCCGAACTCACCCGTAGAGTGTTGAAGATGTGGTGTGGGGAGGGACCTGAAGGCGTTGTAATCAGGTCGAGCCACGCTATCGCGCACGCTTCCGCGCCCTCTTGCATCTGGAGATGGTCTGGAGCAGGAAGTTGTCTTGGGTACACCCCTCCCGCGGCATGAAGCCTTTCTGGCCGGGCTGAGGGCTCCCCGCCGTTCCTCACTCCGTGACTGGCTGCCAGGCAGCCGGCGTAGACTGTGCATCGTGAGCAGAGGAGATGGGTCTCTAGTTGCTGGGGTCCATTCTCGCTCACTCCTTTTGTGGATAAGGACGGTCATGCCTTCTTCCAGAGGTGGGGAACCTGCCAAAGCACAGCACAGGTTAAAGATGCCAGAGAGCACAGCAAGCCGGGGTCTCCTTCCTGAGCAAGCTGTAGGGGAAATGCCTTCGGGCGCGGTGTTCTTCGTTCGGAGACAGCCTGGCTGCCACCTCTTTAGGGTGAAGTCCAGCTTCTAGTTGTCTGTAATCTAGTGACGTGGGGCAGGGGGCCGTGGCACTGCCCCAGGCGTGCGCATCGTTCCTGGCAGCCCGCCAAACACCCAAGGAAGTAGCTGTAAGAGCGCTCCGGCGGGAAATCGTGCAGTAGACGGGGGACCATCGAGGACCTCTCGCATAGAAACTTGGGGCAGTTGTTCTGTAGAGTTTCTGTATCTTGGAGGCTGCTGCTGGGTCGTAGCGGTTGGTGTTCCTCCTTCCGGTTCCTCTGGAGGTGGCGGCATGATTCGGGGCGGGCCGTCTGAAGGCAGGCCGGGCGGCCACTTGGTTCGGTGTCCTCTTTGAGGCAGCCTCCGTGGATAGCTTGTGGGTGAGCCTGTCGATGAGTGAGTCGAATTCGCCGAAGGAAGCTGCCGCTTGGAGCTCCCCGATCCAGGCGGCCTGCCATGGTTTGGCTGGCCTATCCTTTGGCCGCCGTTCCTCGGTTCCCTCGACCGGTGCGGGCGGTGGGTTTGCCGCGTGACCGGCGGGCTGTCTCGCTTGCGGCTCAGGGGGGCTTTCAGTTGTTTCTTGAGGTAGGGTCGCTGGCGGGGTAGCACTGTTGTTGGTTGTTGGTGGGACTTGGTTCGGGCTGGTGGGTGTGGGGGTTGCGCCACGCAATATTTTTGGGAACCATATTGTATTAAGTTGACATCACTGTAAGCCAGAGATTGTATATACAGCTCCAGGAACTAAAAACAGGGAAGGGTGATTGCATCAATTAGATTGTAAACACCTTCACAGAGGTCCTACCTCTGGCAGAGGCTGCATATACTGGTTCAAATTTGATTCCACAGAGAACAGACAAAGGAAGGGCTATTGGCATAAAGGCTGTATTTAGACAGACCCATGGCTTTCTTTCTGAGCCAACAAATGGACAGGACTTTCTCTCCAGGGTGGGTCCTCCAACTTTTGCAAAGGGTTGTAGGGCCCTGTAAGACTGCTGGGTAACTCCTGTGTTTAAATCTCCCTCTCATTGTGTTGTCTCCGTAATGCTTTTTTACCTTAAGAGTAAATGTGCTTGCTTAAAAAGATCTGTGTAGTAACTCTTGGCCATACGTTGTTCATAGCACTCCTCAGAAAAAGCAAAGCACAGGTGCTGGCCTTTAGGCAGACTGGCGTGCTATTGAATGTGACAGGTTCGGTCACAGAGATCCCTTTGGGACTGTCACTTGATGTGCTGAAATTACCTCTGACTCTGTTTTCCCTGCCAGCCTGGGACTTCCAGAACCCTGTCTTGTTGAGCCAGACACACTAGCCTGCTGCAACACAAACCCAGGGTCTGGACCATGTCCCTAAAGCAGCAGGCTTTAAGTGAAAACAGCTCAGCAGGTTATCTGTCTCCAGCACCCAAATTCCAGTTCCCAATGGGAACCAAACCCCAAATAAATCTGTGTTTACTCTGTATAAATCTTATATAGGGTAAATTCATAAATTGTCTGCCCTTTATAACACTGATAAAGTGATTAATGCCATGGGGAACGAACAGCTGTGCATCTTTCTCTAGGATTTATTAATAAACAAGTTAAGTATAAAAAATAGGATTTAAGTGGTGTCAAGTAAAAACAGACAAAACAAAGTAAGTCACAAAAGCAAAATAAAACAAACTCGCAAGTCTATACTTAATACATTAAGAAACTGATTAAACATAATAGTTCACCCTCAAAGATGTTCCAATAAGCTTCTTTCACCGACTAGACCCCTTCCTAGTCTGGGCCCAATCATTTCACCTGGTGTACAGTCTTCGATGGATGCAGCAGACATTTCAGGTGGTAAGCAGGAGTTCTCTCATGACTGGCAGCCCCTTTTGTCCTGCTCCACCCCTTTTTATAGCTTTGGCATGGCGGGGGGAGGGCACAGATATGTTTTGTCTGTGCTTGTCTCCATCCCTGCCTCATCAGTGGAAAAGGACAAGGATTAAGATGGATTCCGATATCATGTGACCATGTCACTGTAAAACCCTCTAAGTCTCCATTCTTCCGGGGTTGGCCCACATGTACACAGGAAGGCTTGCAGGTAGGTAAACCATTTACAACCAATTGTCCTAGTCACTGGGAGCCATCAAGATTCTAAACCATTAGTGGCCCACACTTTGCATAATTACAACAGGACTTCAGTTATACTTCATATTTCTAGCTTCAGATACAAGAATGATATATATACAAAATGGGAGGAATATATTCATTAGTTTATAACCTTTATGATACCTTACGAGACCTTTTGCATAAAGCATATTCCAGTTACATATTCACATTCATAAGCATATTTCCATAAAACATATGGCATTTGCAACATCACGGGGAGATCAGTGTAAGTCAGGGAGTTGTGCAGCCTTAAAACCCCCAGTCAAAAGGGAGTGGGACACGGGTGTCTGCCTGGTGACAGCTTGAGACATGATCAGGGAAAACGGGTGCAGTTATCTTGAAACTCTGACAAAGACATTATTTAACTTTCTAACCTGTTCATTCTTACTAACAACTCTGAGCAATTACATGTTCTTATTGTAAGATTTCTATTTGTGGGAGAGAAGGTGGGGTCATACACATGAAGAAGTATGAATGGCAAATAGTAAGTGCTGGTGTGGCAATTGGCTGATATTCATAGGAGCAATATCTGGTAGAACCCAGAATTAAAAGTTCACCATTTAAAATGTTGCAGTTTTCCCTCTTGATCTCCCTTTACCCCTAGCCTTGCTTATTTAATAGGATATGCAGCGAGATTTCACTTGCATACATAAAACTAAATGGAACCTTTGAGTACTAAGTAGGTTTGGGACAGACAGATTTACAGAGGGACAGGGTTGGTGAGTCAGTATCTTTTCCACAACAGAATTTGGTCCAGTAAGAGAAGCTTTTGAACTTTACAGAGTTGTTCAAATCTGGGAAAGGTAATCAGTGTTTCATGGCTAAATATAAGGTGGAACAGTGTGTTAAGTATAAGGAGTTAGCACATATTGCAAGAAACCATTCAGAATGAAGCAGGCAATTAATACCTCCTGCAGTTGTGGGACAAAAGGAGAGTTAGTGGATTACAGGTTCTTGTAATGAGACACAAAATCATTGTCTCTATTGAATCAATGATACTTAGTTATGAATATAAGCTCCAAGGCTTGTTTGTGGAGGTGTTGCACAGGTCTCCTTTGAGGATGAGGACTGAGAGGTTAGATGTCGAGTGCTCATTTAGAGGGTCTCCTTTTAAACATTTGAAACTGGCTTGCAGCAGATGAAACCTTTTAATTAAAAAAATTGAAACAGCTTTGGCTCTGGTAAAAGACACTGATTAGAGTGAATCAAATGGATATTGGAATTCCTGTTAGTCTCTGAGACTTGGGATGTTTAATGTTTACAATACAAAAATTAGGAAAATACAGCTTAAAAGACAGTCATTACCTATTCAGAACTCAATGGGTTTTAAATGCCATTCAATTAATACATAAAAACAAGCACCCCACATCACCTTTTAGAACTACTTCATTCCTTTATTTTGTGTTTGGAGGAGAAAAAGGAATAGGTTAGGCTTCTGCAGACTGTAGGATTATTTCCTTTATTTTGTTCAAAATCACTCCATTCTATCTCCATCCAAACGTGACTCGTTCATAACAAATTCGTTCACAGCTATGTCATCCCTGTCCTTTCAGTATCTGAGAATCTCTTGGGTATTAATAGACACTGTAACCTGACTCAGCCATGTTTCTGCTTGGACTCATCTGTGAATACATCTTCAAAACATTCTAAATGCCTCCCAGTTACAACCTAGAAACTTGGTTTATGGAAGATAAACTAAATCAGCATTTTTTATTGTTCCTTGGCTGCTTTTCCCCACCTTTTCCCTGGAATACTTTTTCCAGTCACTTCGTGTCTATGTCTACTCATTGATACATCCCTTTATTTAGAAAACAAACCAAAAAAACCACATGCTTCTAATAGAAATCTCTCTTCCAAACATTCGATCTTTTAAAACCTTTTTAAAGTAAGGATTCTGTAGCTGTCTCCTTTAGATCTTGGAAATTCTTTTCCAGGCAGCCCTGTAGCACTTATTATTGGTGTGCAAACTTGATTTCAGGCCCATACTTAAAGCCCTGGGCGAATACAAATTTACATCCGTGGCTATAAATTGTTATCCGCCGAACAGCAGAGCTCTGCTGGGAACCGCAGCAGTGAAAGGAGCTGAATGTGGGGCTGATGCTCCCAAGAGCCAGCGCCCCACGCCTGCAGCTCCTCCCTTGTGACTGTACCTCCCCCAGACCCGCCCTTGTCCCTTCCATGCAGCTGTCTGCATGACTGCGTCTCCTATCTGGGGTCTGTACAGCCATGCCGGAGGACAGTGGGGGGGCAGATATAAACTTGTATCTGTGCAGGGCTCTACCAGTACTTCTGCCTCCGCTCGTGTGAACAGGAGTGCCATTGAAACTTGTAAGAATGCTACAAGACCAGATTTCTGGCTTCCTAATGGCCAAATCTTGCAAACTGCTGAGCTCTCTTAATTGTCAATGTACTGGTGCAATTTGAGATGACTTGGCACGCTGCATGATTGGGCCTCCAATTCTACAAAGCTTATGAAAATCCTGTGTGATTGTCAAGATCAAAGATCTTGAGAATACCACCGTCTATTCAGTTCTCCCAGTATAATGTCTGACCTGTTTGTGAGCAGTGAATTTCTTCAGATATTCCCCCAGCATTCTTTACCGGACTTCCTTGGATGTAACGTCTATTTAAGATGCAGCTCCATCCACATTTTCCAGAAATGTGGAATTAGACATGAGGGTTTTTTAAATTCTGTTTCTAAATGAGTTGCTTGGATTTCCAGATTTCGTGAAGAAACTTTCTATCCCCAAAGGAAACGTGATTATTCAGCAACTAATACTGTAATGATGTCTATAATTGTGTTAGTAGAGTCTGGGCATATCTGTGATTGCCAGTGATGGAGTGAATCAGGTCTGAAAACAGACTGTATTGAGGCTGCATGTAAATACATTCTGAAAGGCCTGTCAGTTGGTAGATGAAATACTGTACAAATCTCTGCTTGAAACACAAGTTATAATTTCCATTATGGAAAAACAAGACAGATAATGGAAAGGGTTGTTTTGCATGCTAAAGTACTGACTAAAAACAACTTCAAGGAATCCTTAAAAAAAGACAATAGATTTAAAAATAAAAAAGCATCTCAAAAGATGATTACCAGTGGGTTTTAAAAAAAGCTAATTAGATGATGAGGAACACATGGGAACCAGGAACTTTTTTTTTAAAATTTTTATATATATTAAGCAATGCTGGTTAAACACATGACTCGGATCTGTTGCGGATGTTATTCAAGCAAAAGCCTTTATTCATCTCACTTATACCCATTCTCTGGTTCTGGGAGTTTCAGGTGAGTAAAGAAGATGAGTCACTAGATGCCAAATGGTTAGGAATTGACTGCATAATCCACTTGTCTTAATAATGACACTTGAATTCTGGCTTTTAAAAGAGTCTCTGAATATCAACAATCCTGTTTGAAATAAGGAATGTTAATTAAAATGAAAATCGTATAAAGATACGGTTACAGAGTAATTGTACTTTTATAAGATTGAGTCTTGGAAAAAGGAATGGTTACTTACTTTGTAGTAACTGGGGCTCTTTGAGATAATCTGCATATGTGAATCCTGCTTATGGTATCAGTGTAGGAATTATCTGAAGAAAGGATTGCAAAACTTCTCTTCAGAAACAGGTGTCAAATCTTAAAGCAGTTGCTAAAAATGTTTCCTAAATGATAAGCTGAAGACCAGATAGCTGCTCCACAGATTTCCAATATTGGAACTCAATTTAGACATGCTACCATTGTGACTTGTGCTCTGGTGGAGTGGATTCAGATGTTTGAACGACAATGACTTAATGTCATAAGCATTTCTAATACAATCGATACCCATTGTGAGTTTTAAAGATGAAAGCCATCCCCTTGGATTTATTCCTGTAAGCAATGAAAAGTCTAAGCTTAATGAAAAGATGTAGTTCTGTCTAGATAATACAATATCAATCTTCTCATACCTGGAGTATGTAATTTAAATTCAGCCAATGAAGCATGAAGTTTGGGAAAAAGGCTAGTAAATTAATAAACTGATTGGCAATGCTCTTGGAATACAAAATGGATGTGGTCTCATACTTACTCTACCCATATTAAACTGTGTAAGAAAAATTTATCAATAAAGCTTGCAATTTTGATTTTTCTTCTAGCTGATGTAACTCCCACCAAGAATCCCACATTCACTGACAGATGAATTGGACATTTTGATAAAGGCTCAAAGGGAGGATCCGTAAGTGAAGAAACGACTAATAGTGTAGCTGCCTTTCTTACAGGAGGAGAAAATGTGAACAAGCCCTCTCAAATCTAGTCACTGACTGGGGGAGAGGCGGGAGATAGAGGGAAAAAAACTGAACTTTTCCTCTCGTTTGAGTATGGAATGCAGATATAGCAGCCAAGTGACTTTGACTGAAGCAATAGATAATCCAGAGTGCTTTAAATATAAGTAATCTTACTGGACTAGAACACCAATATGGAATGTAACCCTTTTAAGATCTCACCCTAATGAAAAAGGTTTCCATTTAGCAGTATATAGGGATAACCTCCTATTCTGAAGAACACTTTTTACCAAGGACATAAAATATTATTTAAGACATGATATTCAGTGAGGCTCGGTTTGGGTAAAGAATTAGATTGATTTTGTGACTTCTCACTTCCAATTCGTAAAGGTCATGATAAATTGGAGTGTTGACAATAGCAGTAGGTCTGAGAACCAAAAGCAGGAGCGACAAACACAACTCAAGCTTTTTCTTGCCTTATTTTTCAAAACTCTTGGATTTAGTGGAAGCAGAGGGAAAGCATTCGTCAGATGGTGTGACCAACAAATAATGAAGGCAACTGCTAGAGATCCTGGACTCTTTCCTGCTTAAGAACAAAATATCAGACACTTTCCTGTTTTGATTTGACATGAATAAGTCTGTATGGGGAAGCCCTCCTCTCTTGGAAAATTCAATCAATTTTTTAATTCCCACTCATGGATCAGGGTATTTTCCTGCTTAGTACAGCCATTAGACTTCTGGGAAGTTAAGAGCTGGCTGCACTTTTGAGTACTCCATTCACAAAGTTTATGGCTTCCTGACAACAAAGGTCTGATATCACACCTCCTTGCCTATTTATAGAATAGGCCCCTGTGAAATTGTCTGAGAGACCTTGGATTGAAGAATCCTTGAATATAGGTAGAAACACTTTTAAGAGCAGTGAGATTAGCTTGCAAATTCTAGCACATTCGTGTAAATTGTGTATTCTAGATGAGACCTAAATTCATGAGGCTGAATGATCTATTTGTGCTTTCCAACCCACCTTAGCTTAATCAATTAGAGTTTTGGACACAATCAGAGAAGCCAACTGAATTCCTGCATGTACATTTCCTATCATTCACCATTGCATAGAGGTTAGAATTTAATTGGGAATCAGTACATTTAATGACATCATCTTGATTTGCAAACTGGACTTGATTCTAGCTTGAAGTGGTCTGACACACAATCTGGCAAATGAAGTTATGAACATACATGAAGCCATATGGCCTAGAAGTTTGAGACAGATCTTTGTTTTTGTCTGAGGCCAAGTACATAAGTAAAGGTTTTTTTAAATCAGGGATCTGTCCAGTGGGAGGAAAGCTCTTGCTCCTTCCGAATCTACGAGAGTTTAATGAACTTTATAGATAGGGATGGAATCAGATTCAACTTTAAGTTGATCCTCAGATCCTGAGGGGAGGGGGGAACCTCACTTTCCTTGTGGTTGCTGTTACCTGCATTTGTGATTTCCTGTCCCTGCCCCTCCAACTTCCCCATGCACAAGCCAGTCAGAAGTTAAATGTGTAACCCTTGTCCGCATAGATGAGTTGCTACTACTGATAGGCACATTGTGGTGATGAAATTCTGAAAGGAAGAATTGTTAATGATGTCCTGGAGCTATAAAAGTTAAATATTTGTGTGTGTAGTGACACATGAAAATGAGCATCCTGCAAGTCGAGGGTAATGAACCATTCCATGGGATCTAGAGCAGGGATAACTGAAGTGAGTTAGCATACAGAATTTGACATGCTGTGTGTAGTAGTTGGGGTTCCTGAAATATGGAATTGGATGCAAGCCCCGATGTATGTATGTTTGGTTTTTTTGGGGGGGGTAGGTGGGGGGGGACGCACAAGGGCGAGGAAACTGAAACTAGAAACCGTTCCCAATCTACTCCTGAGGCACTCGGTCTATTGCACCTAGCTTGATTTAGGTGATCTGTCTTCTAATGCATGGCCCTCATATGAAAATGGTACCCGGGAAGAGGGTGGGAAGGAGGCAAGGTTTGAAATTGAATGGCGTAGCTGCCCCTGATTTGAAGGACTCCTTGATCTGTGGTGATCACCATCCAAGCCTCCTCAAAATACAACAGACGGGAACCAAAGGATGGAGTAGAAGGATATAGATTAGTCCAAGGGTAGTGGAACTGGCTTTTTCTAATATCTAGATCTTTATGGCTTTGCTCAGTTATGAGAATGTTTCTCTTCATATTGGAGTGTTTCTCTGTCTATACTAGAGAACGAAGATTGAGGATGAAATTTTCTTTCCGAACATAGGATTATATAAATCCAACTATCAGAGTGTGGATCTCTAGTTTAATGAGGAAACTTATCAGCTTTAGTGCTAAATAAATTCTGACCATTGAATGGTAAATCATCAGTGGTTGCTTGCACTTCTCTCAGGAAAATGGTTTATAGATAACCATGATGAGCTTTGCATCACAGCACTTGGAGCCATTGAACAAACATGAGAATCAGCAGCATCTAATGCAGTTTGAAGAGATTTTAGCAGTCAGTGGATCCTCTTTACAGATTTGTTTAAACTTGTTGGAGGTGTTTTATGCAGGGTATTACCACAACACTAATTTAGCTATCAATTCCTTTATTAAATCCAAATACCAAATGAAATTTATGCAGTTGTTCTAAACATGCCTAAATAAGCAATTTACTACATCCAAGAGCAACAAAACATTTATAAGCATTTGATTGAGATACTTTAAAACGGTCTAAACCCCAGGATGCTTAGTCTCCTGTTGGGCAGCCCCAGTATGGTCAGGCAGGTATTAGCCACAAACCCTTCAAGAGTTGAATTTTTATATCCTTAATGACATCACTTGTTTGTTAATCGGTTACTGACTTTAGCTAAACACCAATTTGAGACATGCATCTTTATTTCCCATCTTAATCCAGATTAGATTTACAACCTCTTTTCTCCAAGGCCTTTTCTCCCCTCCGCTTTGCAGATTTTCATTGCATCAGGCTTCACATACACTTTACTTTTAAGATAACACTGGCATGTGGGGTGGGAAGGTTCCAGCTGGATCCTTTATAACAGATATTTGTGTTGTATTAAAACCAGTTGCAGATCTCTCTGCTGGTTAGAGAGGTGTGTGTTTCTTTTTTTAATTTTTTTGAACCGGACTAATGGAATCCCTGAGTTGCAGCCTCAGACTGTGGCATTGCTGTGTCTCCTTAACTCTCTAGCCTGGGTGCTCTCCCATAATACTTGGCTAGTGACAAGCAGCAAACCGCTCCATGAGGAAAAAGTCAGTCTGGAGTGTGTCTCCTTGTGTGTTTTGCTTCTTGACGGACTTGCATATAGCACACTTAGAAATTATGCTCCTCCCCCAAACAGTCATAGGTGTCAGTCAGAGGAATAACCCCCTCACACAGGAAGGCCATGGCTTGAAGCGAGGAGATCTAGGCTCCACCATTAGCTCTGTTCTGTGCTCTTTCTTCACATTTCAAATTGTCTTACTGCCAATAAGACAAATGAAACTAACAATTACACTAACTACAAACATTAACTATTAGTCTAATGATTAAGTAACAAAACCAACAGGAAAAAGAAAAAATAGACCACAGAGGGGAACACTCTGTTGTTCGAACTCACTGCGTCAGGCATTCAAAGGAACTGGGGTTGGGATTGCTGTGCCCTCCGGGAAAGGGAGGTGGCAGGGGAACACAAGGGCTACTGGACAGTACCAGTGAAAGTGTTCCCAATTCCAGTGCTGGGGCTCACTCCCACTGGTGCAGTAACTTGAAGAAGCAGCAGTTAGACTTCTAGAAACATCTGAGGTTTGGTTCTATGTGGCATCAGTGCCAATGTCTATGGTTGCTTGTTAGGATGTGGCTGATAATTCAGAGGAGCTGTTACTCTGGCTCCATTATTGAATGTAACCAAAAGCTATGTGATAGAATTGTCTGTCATGTCTGCGTTGTGAGGAGCAGTGTATTCATCTGTAATTAGTGTATGATATTTGAGTGAAAAAAGTAGGAGTCAACAGTAAACAGAAAAGATCTGGGAGTTATCAGTTGTCAAATTCAAGTATGTCCAAGCTTCAAAAAAGAAAAAACATAACCCTGCCTTTGCTTTGACATGACCAGCCACCCTGCAGTTTAATATTACAAACTCATCTGTAATACAAATAAACATGAAGAGAACACGTGGAAAAAATCTTTTTTCCAGTGGAGCATCCGTCATGGTGGTTCACTCACCGGTAGGGTGCCTCCTTCTGGCTGCTCTGGGGTATTAGCTCTTTCCAAGTCCCAGGTCCGCTTCTGCAGTTTGTGCACCCTGCCACTTCCCTCTCCCACACTCTGTGACTCAGTGTGCTCTTTCTTTCTGACCTAGCCCTCTGGCCAGGTCAGTATAGTCCTTACCCCAGAGGAGAGAATCAGTTTTGTTTTTTGTTGTTGTTTTTGTACAACCAGTTTCTGGCAGTCTTTCTATTCACTGCCCAGACAGTGCATACTACCTCACCAGTGGCTGGTAGGGTAACCCAGGACCACTCTTTACTCCATGATCTACTTCTAATCAGCAGCCAAGGTCTGCACCATCTTAAACCTTGCTGCCATTTCCCTGAACCTTTTTGTACACCAGTTCCCCTAGATTTCCTTCCTTCCCTCCCTCTCTCCCTCCCTCTCTCTCTAATGGCCAGAGCATGGCTATAGACTCATTCACTGCACTCTCCTTCTGCTAGCTTCCTGTCTCTGTACTAGCCCCACCTGTTCCTTCTCAGCTGGGCTCCATTATAATTCAGTGGATTATTTAGGCTGCCTAATTCCCCTCAGCTGTGGCCTAGCTGGTTAATTGGCCCTTCTAGGCTAATGTCAGGTGAGCACCCCATCACAGGGCATTGGGTGAAACTTCACCACCACAGAGGCTTTGTGAGCTTCTTCACCTGAGCCCTTACAGAACCTAATGCTGATCTGAGACATAAATGAAATCAGAAGGCCACATCTGGCCAGATCTTAACATCCCTCCAATAAACCACTCGTCAGCACTGATGGAACTGAGATTTCGTTGGCCATGTTCATGAACCCTCTGCTGATAGAAAACACTCCTCTCTCCCTTACTGTCTATGGGTAGCAAGTTAGCTGTCAGATGGCTTGACCATTCAGAGGAAATGTGGGATTTTCAAAGGAGCCTAAGGGAATTCAGCACCCACATTCCAGAAGAAGAGGGGAACCTAACTCTCGGGCTCCTGTGAAAATACCAGCTTTCGTGCTTAAAAGCATAAGATTGGGTGGGAGCAGCTTATAGCCTTACCATTGACTTCTGAGATGCTGCACAAGTCACTCTTATGACCTGTAAATTGAAGAAGGTTTCTCCATCTCACAGGTCTTTACTTGCTTCCTGAGCAGCAGGACTGAGCAAGTCTCTGGGTCACTTGGTCAAGGGGTTAATTGACACAGTGTCTGTCCTTTCCCCACAACATGAGCTGCTCATACCACGTCCAGAATCTGGACTGTTTTGGTGCAGGTCTAGGGAATGTGGTGGAGAGGAGGGTCGGAGCAGTGAGAAGAGATGTGGAAGGGGATGGAACGGTGCAGAGAATGGGTGGGAATTCTGTGTCTTTGCTGACCTTCACTGCTGAGGGCTGTGCCCTGAGGAGCCAGCAGAACCTGAGACCACAGCCCTTATTGACGTGTAAGGGATCATCCAAACACTGTTTTGAAAACCTGGTTCAGTGACTAAAGCTATGATGGAAAAACTGGGTTTCCAAAAATGTAACTTTTTTTTTTCTACAATTCTTTAGTGAATAAGGGATCATCTTCCAAGGGACCTTTGGTTTCCGGGAGCTCAGAAGCACTAACAGAGCAGAACCAGTGGAAGGGGGCACCTTCCCCTTCTGTGACATACTTGAAGGAGAAGGGAAATTGAGTCAGCTGGGCTCTTCCTCCCTCACGCCCCTATCCTACAATTACCTCTCTCCATCCCCTTATTCAACATTTTCTCCCATGGCTGCAACCAGGGCAAAGGAGGAAGTTTAGGACCTCTTCTTGCCTCCACTAGTCCTTGATCAAGAGAAGGAACCCAAAACTTCCTTTCCTATGCTGCCTCCAGTAATAGGGAAGGGATGATAGGCATAGCCTTCTCCTTGCTGCTGCTGCTGCTTCTAGGAGAAAAGGGCAGGTCAGCACAGTTCAGAAGAGCTGTGGAGAAGGAGAAGGGGTTCAACTGTGTCCTCATTGGCTCCATGTCAGTCCCTGCACTGTTTCTACATTCTCTTCCCCAGCTTCTCAACCCTTGGGGAAGAGGGCTGGGGAGGGAGAGTCAAGCTGCTGGACAAGCACAGAGATGTGGTGGGGACAATGAAGGGGCTGACATACAGCCAGTGATTTCTGTGGCTCACATAATCACTGTGAAGGAGCGAGAAGCTGTGAAACACAAGGATGCAGAGAATTTTTTTTAACAAGGAAATCAACTTCCCCCCCAAACTTCGTAACACAGAGTTAATGTTCTCTGCTGATGCCTGGTGCGCTTCCCAAATGTCAAATTCAGCTACATTCAAACCTCCACATACCAAGAACTATAGCTAAAGAACACCCCACACGCAAAACACAACATTAGCTTTTCCTTCTTCAGGTTATACCTATTATGTCAATAACACATATATTACCACTCTAGTCTCAAGATGGCACAGAACACTAGGAGCAGAGCATGGTAGAGCAAAATCTAACACGACAGTTTTTTTGCGTAGGCAAACATTGGTTTAGGTTAGGTGTAGCAAACAGGAGCTACCTCCACCTGACACAACACTTTGCAAGATTGCATCCATTTATCACCTCTTCACATTTCCCCTGAAGATTCCTTCTGAGATTGTCTTAATTTTCCCTTCACTGAGCCTTGGGGACCATATGCATACATGCCACCAGACTGCTGACAATCCCTAAGAAGTCTCCTGTGCCCTGTTACTAACACAGTCCTCCTCACTGAAACGAAGCATACTTGTTCCCCAGAGTTACACATGCATCTTCCCTCCTATTAGTGAAACCTCTGCCAACCTCTTCCTACTAATCCCACCAATCAATAGCTAGTCCTAATACTGCAGCTGGATTGTGTGCAAATAAACACTGTAATTCAAATCTGTGGAAGACAGGACAAACCAGCATATTTTTAGTCATCCATGGGTACTTATTATGGCATACCCCTTGCTGAAACCTTCCCTGGGGTTAGTGCCAGCTGCAGAGGGCGGAGTGGTGATGTGTACCTTAACTCTTGGTTTCCTGCTTTGAGTGTAGCTGAACTCAGCCAGTGATGCCTTGTGTCCTTCCAGAAAGTTAACACTGAACTCAATAAATTTGGGGGCAGATAATGCCAGCAAAGCATAGGCATGCACCCTAAGTGATCGCTTCTATATTACTCCCTTACCAATAAGCACTACTTCAGACCAGTAAACTTCCTTAGACTTTCCTCTAGATTTTTCTTGTGGCCAGGCAACAAGAAAAGAGTGAAACTGTAGAATCTGGATTTGATCAAAAGTTGAGAACTATCATCAGCATATTGAAGACACATTGGACAAAACACTTCGGTTTCCGAAGGGGGTTGGGGTTTCCACATTCCCTTGGAATAGGAAGGGTGACCAGAAGGAACCCAGTGGGATCCCAGTGGGATCCCACATAGTTGAGCTTTTGACAAAAAATGAGCAGGTAGTCTCTGTAGCCTCTTGGAGAGGAAAGAGTAAATGAACCTACTCATAATGATCCTTCAATACTACCAATTGAAGGCTGCAAGTTTTATTAAAATAAACATGAATGATTTGCCCTGGGCTATTGTCATAAGTTAATCATCCATGAATGTCCACAGTCTGTTCCTTTATAAAGGTCTGAAAGCAGAGATCCAGGAGATCTGTGCAGTCTAATTGTTCCCAGGCACACCCTCTTAACACTTCACCTATTGCACTTTTCTACTACCTCCTTTAACTGCTATCGCCAAGTGTTTTACAAAGCGCTCTTTGGGAAGGTTGTCCATAAACTGCTGTGGAGGTACTCGAGTGCTTAGTTGGGGTGAGTGGCTGTCTGTGTAATTTCTAGGCTTTGATTCAGGAACTCTGCTCTCAGAATATCCCAGTTCTACAAATACTCTGCACTGTGACTACTGGTGTCACTTACTTGACCTGTTGGTGTAAGGAATAATTCAGTCTTGCTTTTTAGTGGCTTCACTTATGTTCTGATGTTAAGAAGTACTTTCCGAAGTAGAGCAGGCCTATTCTGACTCTTTTTCTTTGCAAAACTTGAGCTCTGATTCAGGACAGATCTATAACTAGAGGTGAGGGTTCAACAATTCAATAATGGTTTCATGGCCTAATGAAACTTGTATACTAGAGTAGGGGCTCGCAAACATCAATGCATCGCAGCCCCCTTCTGACAACAAAGTTAACTATATGACCCCGGAGATGTGGAGCACGAGCCCCACCTCTCTGCTTAAGGGTGGAGCTTGGGCTTAAGCCCTGGGTCCCAGCAAATCTAATGCTGGCCCTGGCAACCCCATTGAAATGGGGTCCTGACCCAGTTTGAGGGCTGCTGTACTAGAGACTATTGTAAATTTCTGCTAACTAAGGCTCTAAAATAGCAAACAGTAAAATAATAATCCAGTGATCCATGCAGTCAATATTTAATGAAGAAAGCACATAATTTGCTAAACTATTTTTAACTTATGATGATCAAAATACCAGCTGTTCAATGCCCATGTCAGGGGTTCTCAAACTGGGGGTCAGAACCCCTCAAGGGGTTGTGAGGTCATTACATGATATCTCGCAACCCCCACCCCAAATCCCGCTTGCCTCCAGCATTTATAATGGTGTTAAATTTATAAGGGGGGTTGCACTCAGAGGCTTGTGATGTGAAAGGGGGCACCAATAAAAAGGTTTGAGACCCCTGCCCTATGTGAAATAAACCGGGAGTCTTAATCCAGTTTGTTGTAGAAAAGTGTCGCATCACCATTAGGTCTCCTTTGTTGACAGTAATAGCAGAGAGGCCTAGGATTGAATGGGAGGCAGAACTGCCATTTTATCGACAGGGTGGTTCTTCCAGATCAGGAGTGTGGGGTTACGACTGCTTATGCATCTCTCACCAGCACTATATTGGGGTGGGGGGCTGTGAGAGAAAATGTCCCTTTGAAGGGAACTCTAAAGCTAGGACTGAAATAGTAAAGCTATTTTGGAAAGTCAGAGAAATTGTAAGTTTAGATGTTTGCAAAAGCTGTCCTAAAACTCAGCAGTCTTTATGGAACAAAATAAACACCTGTCTAGTTAGCAATTGTAAGGTCCTAAAGAGGGTTTATTACCTCAGCTATGACTGCAGTGAGACAATCCATTTGAAGGATGATCCAGGAGCACTTGCTAGGGTTAGAATTTAAACAAATCAACTGTTGAGCAGCTCAGCATTTCAGTGTAAGTGATGCATGTTTGTTAAAAATGTTGCACATGCTGATCCATAGAATCTGTGGGCTTTAACAGCAAGACAGTTTTTAGAGTTAAAAAATGTTCCATGATTAGACATCTGATCCAAAGACCTTTTGCAGTCCATGGAACTCGCTGTTTAGACTACATTGGGCTTTGAATCCTTGTAGAAATGAACTCTAATCTCTGTAGCCAGATCCAGAGCTGCTTGTATTGAAACTCTCGTATGCAGCTTTGTTTGTTTGCTGTGAATTGGGGTTTGGCTTTGTTAACAAATAGGCTATTGTATTAATATTAAAATGCATGTAAGAACTATTCTAAGATTTCATAGCTGATTACTTTCATGTGTGTATCCTATGCTGGTGTGGTACAACACTGACAGTGGTTGATTAGACTTACCACATTTGTGTGGTCATTTTGAGAGACTGCAGAAGTTTAATGTGCAGTGCCTGCTAAATTTAGGACAAGGTTAGTCAAATTGGATTAAAGCAGTTATGTCCAGGCTGCTCTGTTTAAGAACACTTCACTCATCTTAAAAATTTCCCACTTTTTTTCAAATTCTGTTCCTGTTCCAGTAACAGACTAAACGTTGGATGAATTTAACCCTATGTATGCTCAATGGAGACTTGCAATAGTGTTAATTTCCAGGATGGATTGATTTAAATCAAGGGAATGTAGTACATCAAGTGGGAAAGCCTTGATTGAAATCAGATTTTAATCAACTTTTTCATTTATACTTGTTTTCTTGAAAACGGGTGCATTCTCATATAACCGTTAAAATATGTTGAGTTACAATTAAATAGAACCTTTACACTAGGATTTGGTACATCTTTTTGCTACTTACCATGGTACACTATAACTATATACATTTATTTTAAGCAATATATAGCTCATTATTTTCAGATTCTTATTAAAGTACATTTTTAGTGTGGAACGGATGCAAAATACTTCTTTATTTACTAGATAATTAACTTTCTGCTCATGATTTGTCATGAAGCATTATGATGGTAACTTGGAATCTAATTACACACACGGCATTTACAACTTATTTTTATTAAACAGAACAGCCTTAAATGTTTTGGATACATAAACTTCTCTTATCAAAATATGTTTCACATTTACCACTAATTGATTTATTAAATGAATTAACTTTAGTCACTGAATTAAATTGATTCTTTCAGGTCAGCTTGGGACATTTTTCTCATATGGCTGTGTGACTGGAACTTAAGTTCCTACTCACCTAAATATCTTGAAAATGAAACAGTCTAAGTAACTTACGCTCACCTTTTGTGCCATATGTATACAGCTTGACCTCAAAAGTTAGAATCGAGGAAATAGTTAGAAATAAAAAGTTTTTGATAGAGGCTCAGGGTTCAGCATATTATTTCATGTTAAATGTTTGAGATTATAAATTTAGACCTAACATATGTTATGGGATATTTAGATTTCATTTTAAACAGGTTTATTTTTTAAAAGAAAAAAAAAACTTAATCAAAATCTAATTTAAATTACAAAAATCTGATTTTTTTTAATTCCTTTTTTATCCACCCTGTTAATTTCTAGTGTCTTCTCCTCCTGCAGCTAAGCACCACAGATGATTACTAAGTATCTTCTTCTGAAGTTCCATCTTGAGCCAGTGGGACTCTTAGCCTGTATAAGGGCAACAAGATGTGGCCTTTTTTTTGCTGCTCTTTGCATCTTGACTAGGAAAAAACATGTGTTTTAACTCCAGTTAGCTAAGTCAAAGTAAAATCCTAGTGAAGACAAGACCAATGTGTTGGCTACAAGGTTGAAGGGTTTTTGTGCTGACTTCCCTTCCCCCGCCACCCCTCAGATGGGAATATCAGTCAACGTTTACTCAATTATCTTACTCAGTAAAATAAATATTACAGAATAGTAACCTTGTTTCTCTCTGAAATAAAAAATAGTGGCTGTTTAACACATCTCTTCAAACTGTATTTCAGGTACAGGAGTGTTTGTCTATACATGCCACAACATCATCTTGTGGGGTTTGTTTGTTTTGGGGGGTAGAGGGAGAGTTTGAGAAGGCAGCTCTGCTGGCGTAAGAGTAACTCTAAAGAAACCATGGTATGCACACTCTTACCATTGTGCAGATGCAAGTATATCTTTAAAAAAAGGCCGAACAACACGTTAATGTTCAAGTGTTCGTGTTTTTTAGTATTATTGCAGCTTTTACCTTAAAAACTACTGTGCATCTTTTCTTACCAGTTTGATGGATGAACCTGTTTTGCTTTCATTTTTTGGTCAATACTTAAAAGCCATGTTAGAGCATTGCAAGTAACTTGGAAACTCAACAAAATGAGCAGATGCTCAAAGTTTGAGAACAGCAGAAAGTGTCTGGAACTAAACACTTTTCCCAGTAGTCTGACAAGTCTCAAGCATTGGATATATTTGGCGGGGGGCGGGGGGCAGAGGGGAAGCTTTTTGTGGGTGAGTCATTAAACCTGGAGGTTTCAGGCCTATATAAATATTTTTTTGGCTGAATTGTGTTTCTTAAAGAATAAGAGGTTACAATTAAGAGATGGCCAGGCCACCCAGATTAATGAAAATACTGTTTTTCAGTGGCTTTTCCTGCATATATGAAGCTCTGCTGTTCTTTCCATCCCCTATGCCCTAGAAACTGATACAAATTAACTGTGTTGGTTTTTCACAACAAAGTACCCTTGTAAAACTTGATACAGAAGAACCAAGGGTTATGTTGTAAGCAAGACACACAAATTCTTCTACTTACTTACCACTGATAAGACTTCAACTGACGTATTATGTACAGTTTTACCACCACATTTTGGGAAAGATGTGGACAATTTGGAGATCAACAGGAATGACTCGATGCCTAGAAAACCTGACCTACCAGGAAATACTGGGGGGAAATGGGTTTGTTTAGTCTGGCGAAGAGAAGACTGAGGGGAGCATAGCTTTCAAGTACATAATAGGTTATTATAAAGAGAAGGGAGATAAATTGTTCTCCTTGGCCACTAGGACAGGACAAGAAGCAATGGGCTTAAATTCCAGCAAGGGAGATTTAGTTTAGACATTAGGAAAAGCTTCCTGTCAGGGTGGTTACGCACTGGAACAAATTACCTAGGGAGGTTTTGGAATCTGTCATCAGAGGTTTTTAAGAACAGCTTAGACAAACACCTGTCAGAGATAGTCCAGATTATATATAGTCCTACCTCAGTGCAGGGGACTGGACTAGATGACCTATCAAAGACCTTTCCAGTCTTACATTTCTATGATGCTTTGTTTTGACTTTTTGAAGCTTGAACTTAAAACTACACTTAAATATGCAATTATGTTTTTATCAGTTGACAGTTGTGCTGCTGGACAGGGTAAATAGGTTTAATACTTCCTTAGCTATTCTTTAAAGTGTGGGTGCCTTCAGTTTAAAAAAAAAAATGTCCTAACTATTTACTACAGTAACACCCAGAAGGACAGTAAGTTATTTCCTTTTATTAAGTAAAGGAATTGCAGCAAATACTGCAGTCAAGCAAAATAGATGATGAGTAACTTAAAAAATTCACAGTGCATGTTGGTACGAAGCCAACACCTGAGTGAAGGGAAGGTGGGAGGAGAGGTAATGTCTATCTTCAAACTACTTCCATCTGTATAACCTGTTAATGTGTCTCCAACAGAAAATGATCCACAGTCTGTTTCTTATAAACTGTTCTGGTGATATATTCTTGGAGAAGCACTGGAAGAGCGTTGTGAGCCAATCTGTGTGTGATTATTTCTTTGAAGCTCAGGAGAAAGCAGCCGATGTTGAGAATGTGCCCCCTGTCATCTCAACGCCCCACCACTACCTCATCAGCATCTACCGGGAAAAAATCTTCTTTGTGTCTGTCATACAGACAGAAGTGCCACCACTCTTTGTAATTGAGTTCCTGCACCGAGTAGCAGATACATTCCAGGTCTGTCACTGATAAATTCTTTGAATTTTCAGATTGGCCAAGTGTGAGTCTTGTACAAGTTTAAAAAAAATAGTAGCAAAACCCTCTCTGTCAATCTGATTCCCCTTGTAACCTATGGTCATTTTTTTTGTTTTTTTAAATCAAAGTTTTGCTTAATAAAACACAAAGTCACAAAAGGTTTGCTTTGCTTCTTTACTTGTGGATATTAACTTGCAGTAAACATACACATCAAACAAAACAAATACTGATTTACAGAAGCTTCCACCTTTTGGTAGGATTGTGTATTGTTCATGTTATACTGATGCATCTGGTGTAAAAACTGCCAGTTACAATTGTAATTTTTGTAATACAGCTTACCATGATGCAGCTTAAAGCTACTTGACAGATAAAACAAATAGCACTGAAGAACCTACATGGTGCTGTATTCAGAGTATTCCCTGAACTGAAAACTGAACAATGACCAGAGACTGTACCCATACTTGCACTGGACACTATAATAATCCTGTGATTCAAGACACGTCCAGAAATGCCCTTGCTAGTATTATTAGTAGTTTAAAGTTTTTTATTTTGCTTATAAAACAGTGTTTTTAATATGAATAAAATACTTTCCCTTTGTAATCTTTGATTTGTTTAGGATTATTTTGGAGAGTGCTCTGAGACTGCAATTAAGGACAATGTGGTTATTGTGTATGAGCTTCTAGAAGAAATGTTAGACAATGGCTTTCCATTGGCAACGGAATCAAATATCTTAAAAGAGTTGATTAAACCTCCCACAATTCTGCGCTCTGTTGTCAATTCCATCACAGGTATGATTAAAACAGATAACTAGCTTTGAAGTTGTTTTTTTAAATAAAATTAACTACTCTCTGGGAATATCGGTGATCAGTTGTTCAGTCAAGCTGGAAGGGCATATTGAGTAGGGTCCCACAGGGATTAGACCTGGGTTCAGTTATGTTCAATATCTTCATCAGCGATTTAGATGATATAGAAAGCATGATGGTGATACCAAGCTGGGAGGGGTTGCAGGTGTTTTGGAGGATGGGATTAAAATTCAAAATGATCTGGACAAAAACTGGAAAAATGGTCTGAAGTAAACAGGATGAAATTCAATAAGGACAAATGCCAGGTACTCCACTTAGGAAGGAACAATCAGTTACACACATAGAAAATGAGAAATGACTACCTAGGAGGAAGTACTCTGGAAAGCGATCTGGGGGTCAAAGTGGATCACAAGGTAAATATGAGTCAATACTGTTGCCACTGTTGCAAAAAAAGCAAACATCATTCTGGGATGTAGTAAGCAAGACATGAGAAGTAATTCTTCTGCTCTACTCCATACTGATTAGGCCTTAACTGGAGTATTGTTGCCTAGTTCTGGGTGTCACATTTTAGGAAAGATGTGGACAAATTTAAAAGCCCAGAGAAGAGCAACAAAAATGATTAAAGGTCTAGAAAACATGACCAATGAGGAAAGATTGAATAAATTGGGTTTAGTCTGGAGAAGGGAAGACTGAGAATGGACATAATAATTTAAGTACATAAAAGATTGTTACAAGAAGGAGGGTGAAAAATTATTCTCGTTTAACCTCTGAGGCTAGGACAAGAGGCAATGGATTTAAATTGCAGTAAGGGAGGTTTAGGTTGGACTTTAGGAAAAACTTCCTAATTGTCAGGGTAGTTAAGTACTGGAACAAATTACCTAGGGAGGCTGTGGAATCTCAGGCCTGAATAACGTAGCTGAAGTCGATGTACTTAGACCTACTTACCATGGCTTCTTCACTGCAGTGAGTCAACTGCTGTTGCTCCCCCGTCAACTCTGCCTGCATCTCTCATGGTGGTGGAGTACAGGAGCTGACGGGCGAGCACTCGGGCGGGGGGGGGGGGTCAATTTATCGCGTCTAAACTAGATCGCTGGATCAGTCACTGCCCACCGATCTGGCGGGTAGTGTTAGACATACCCTCAGTGACTGGAGATTTTTAAGAACTGGTTAGACAAACACTTGTCAGGAATGGTCTAGTTATTAGTCCTGCCTTGAGTGCAGGGTACTGGACTACCTGACCTCTCAATGTCCCTTAAAGTCCTTCACTTCTATTATTCTATATTTCATGTTCAAGGTTAAGAACCATTTTCCTATCCGAATTTTGACTATGGGAAGGTAAAATATTTAAATGTGCCTTAAGCGACCTTGGGTCCTAAATCACTAACGCTGCATTATTAGCACCCTAAAAGCTCCTGCTGATTCAGGTCAAATATTTAGAGGTGCAAAGAATGCAGAGTAGAGCACTGTCAGAAGGGACTCTTCTTTTTTTCAGAAAATGTGACTCTGGATAATCTAGTTAAGGAAATCCTGGTGTTTATAATTTGTAGTTGCTGGGTTCATCTTATTTTGGTGCATAGCTGTGGGATCTGGAACAAACCTCTTCTAATGGATTGTTTGTGTTTGTTTCCCAGGCAGTAGCAATATGGGCGAAACACTTCCCACCGGACAGCTGTCCAACATTCCTTGGCGCAAAGCAGTGGTCAAGTACACAAACAACGAAGCCTATTTTGATGTAATTGAAGAAATAGATGCAATTATAGACAAATCAGGTAAGGTGCTATGTTAATGTAGATTTGCTCGTCAAAGGACGTTTCAACATTCTATTTAGCAAGAATTCAAGCAGTCTGACTGCCTCTATACATAACAATTAAGTACGCTGCCCATTTGAAATACCATGCACAAACTTATTTAATTTCATAATAGCAATATGTCCTGGGCCACTTACTCAGCAAGCTTTTGATTTTAAGGAGTACCCTGCATCTAGATAATTATGGCTTATCTATTGGTACCTTCTTACAGTAACTAAAGGAAACCTATTTCTTGAAAGCCAAAGCTTTAAGCTGGTCTGTTTATCTTTATGTCCACTGTTCTTCTGTGCTAACAACTCATCCTTATGTTCAAGGCTCCTCACTGTATGAGCAGGACAAACATTGTCACTTGCCACCTCTCCAGCTTCCCCATTATCTGCCTCTGGGTAACACTGAGAGAATGCTCTTTTCCAACTAGCCAGCCAGTATGAATGCTGAATATTAAAATCCCTTGGGGGGGGGGGGGGAGTGGAAAGCATGACAGTCAGAATACCTTGATACATAACATGGATTGCACCTAACTTGCTCAATACCACCCAAAAAATGTAATAGGTATACCCAGTCAGTAATAGTATCACAAAATTGCCATCTGTATTTCCATTATGGCTCCCTCTTCCAGAAGAGTCTGAGGCTATTTGAATCCTATGATGTTGTACTAGTTGTGAGCAGTTCATATTTCCCCCCCTAAGATTATTTGACATCAGTTCCTCAAAGATCTCACTTCCTTTCTTGAGAGACTCCTAGACTTCATTAGAATGTATGCAGTTGATAAAGACCCTTCCATAGCATAGGACATTGCCTTATTTTACACAGAGACTCTCAAATCATGTCCATCTGAAATGGTCTCTCTTCCTCTTTAGGCACGGCACTAAACTAAATACTAACCTACAGTTTCCTCTCTTCTGGCCCATTTAAAAATGAGTGAACAGTAGCTTCTGCATCTTCTTTTTTTTTTTTTTTTTTTTCCCCAATTAATTGTTCTGTTGTATGGCTACATAAGCCTGGAATTCCATTAAAGACCCAAGACATTTTTGTTCCCTTGGGGCATTTAAGGCAGCAGTTGCTTGCTAGATAAGAAATCTCATGGTGTTGCCTTGTCTGTCAAGATTTGACAGACGTAAGAGACTTATTTCACTAAACAAAGAGAATAACCCACAACATTGCAATCTATGAAAGCCAAGGATAATCCAGGCAAGTGTTTCCTGACAAGAGCTGATCACCTGTGCGTATTGCGTTTTTGTCTTGCTTCAGCTTCCATATATAACACTGCACAACTTATTAGGAGTAGAATGGTGTGGGGAGGAGCTTTCATGTGTCACATTACCCAGGGTACAATTTGGACTGTTGAACAGCTGATCCTATCAATTCTGCAGCCTTTGGTGCCTTTTTTACAGTGCTTCGCTATGAGAGCTACCACTCCTGGTCTCCTCACACACGACTTCTAGCCAATCAATCACACTCAGCTATACTGTCTGAGTGCTACAATCAGCAACTCTTGAATTACCAGCTAATTGCCATCCCAGACTTTCCCCAGAAATGTGCATTTTATACTACCCAGCCCTCCCCTGGACGAAACACTCATCTAAAGTCCATTTTATTTATAGAAAATGATATATGCACAAATCCTGTTATACCAAATGGAGTTTCCCAAGCACTTCAATCCAAACACACTAGTCTAGATAAAACAAATTTATTAGCTACAGAAAGATAGATAGATTTTAAGTGATTACAAGTAATGAGGCATACAGGTCAGAATGGGTTACAAAAATAAAAAGTAACACAACTGATGTCTAACTTTAGCAAGCTAAGTGAATTCAAAGCAAAAGGTCTCTTGCACAGTCTATCAGACTTACAGGCTGAATTCCTTTCAGACAGGATTCCTCCCTCAATCCAAAGCCGTTTTTGTTCCTCAAGTAGTGGTGTTGCCATGGGTAGAAAGAAAGAGAGAGAAATGATTTGGAGCATCTGTTCCCCATTCTTTATACTTTTCCTTTTCTGCGAGAATCGTCTCCAGCTAGAGTTCAGGAGACAGTCTATGGGGACAGGAACCTCCAGCTGTTTCTTTGCCAAGATGTTAATTTCTCACTCACACCCTTTTTCCTGTCAAAAAATGGCCAATTAACCAGATGATGGTCTATTTGATTTTGTTGCTACCTGGCTGAGGCATCAGTTTGCCTTTTGTCACCGAGGAACTGGTTTGTGACTGCTCTTAGTAATATCATACAGTAAAATTAATCTTACAACTTTACATAAAATGTTGCCACACATTTTACCAGGACAATTATGATATTCAGCAAATTGAGTTTTCAAATGATAACTCACAAGGCATGTTCCGTACAGAATTTATCATAGTCCTGTAAAAAGGTGAACATAGGATTCTAAATTATCACAATATTCTCAAACACATATTGGCCACTGCTAGGGACAAGATGCCTGTTTAGACACAGCAATGTTCAGTGTGGCAAATTGTATGTGATTTAAGCAATAATCAGCTGGGATGGGACCAGAAAAATTGTTTGCTGCAGCTGATCTACCTCAGCAAGCCTTCTGTGATGTATGTAACAAGAATGATACTTTCTGTTTGCATAGCTGGGTGCTAAACATACTGATATGTGCACCATTGTATATGATGCATTTATGTCCTCTTTATTGCACCTCCTGTTATATTTGGTAAGCTATCCACAGGATACTAAATCACATGTCTCTCATTACTTTTCCAGGTTCCACAGTCTTTGCAGAAATTCAAGGTGTCATTGATTCCTGCATTAAGTTGTCAGGAATGCCTGATCTTTCTCTTTCTTTCATGGTAAACCTAGCAATGCAATTAGCTATCTAAATGTAACTGTTTGTATGGTATTTCTAGCAGAGTTATGCAAAAAAGATTGAAATGTTGCCTTCAATCCATAGTGTACAGAGAAGAGACTCCAGCTGCTTCATGACTGAGCAGAATGCTCTTATGTAGCCTTCAGCCACGTTACCCGTTTTGAATAGTGCATGCAACTTTGCATTGCTGTCACTGCTAGCCACGTTGTTCAGTAATTAGTAATGGGGATGTAGAGCCTTTTGTCCCTAGGTCAGCAGTAACTGACAGCTGCCATTATCTGACTGATATTGGTGCAGAGTCCTAACAATAGGTGGTCACATGAAAACCAGCTTTCCTCAGTTGGCTTCCTTGTTGGCAGCCTCAGCACAGAGGGCAAAGGCGTGACTGCGCCTGGAGATTAAGTTGGCATCTCTCACTTAAAGCCAATCCCTACAAGTCCCAGTTCAGGCACTGTGAGGGGGAACTGGCATTTCTATTGTCGGACTGTACCTGGTCTGATGATCAGGATTGTCAACCTCGCATCTCTCTGCAGCAGCAAAGCTAGGATGCAGGGGGTGAGGAAGGAATAAACCAACTGATATCAAACCGTCACCAGATGTGGGAGAAGCTTACATCTGTCTCGCTTCCTGTAGAACCCGAGACTTCTGGATGACGTCAGTTTCCATCCCTGTATTCGGTTCAAGCGTTGGGAGTCTGAAAGAGTGCTCTCATTTATTCCTCCAGATGGCAACTTCAGACTGATATCCTACCGTGTGAGCTCCCAAAAGTAAGTTTGTGTTACGTCCCAAGTGAAGACTGGGGAGCTATCTGCACAGTGCGTTAGTCCATGCGAGAGGGGAGCAAATTGTAGTGCGGACTAGGATGTTGGCCACTGAATTGTCTGTGCAGACCCTGCTGGCATGCGCTAAAAGTTTCAAACGGGATTCATTAATGTGCAATAAAAGTTCCCTAAGGCACACCAGCAGGTGCCACATGAGCCATTTAGTGCACACCATGGTAATGCACACTGGAATTTACAACCCACTCGTGTGGGCTAATGCACCCTGTAAACAAGCCTTGGAATAATCTCATGAACATCTCAATTTGCTCTGACTCATGATTTAATGACTGGAATTCTCATTATTGCTAAATGCATGTGTATGGGTAGCTGTCTCAGATTTATTTAATCTGATGCTCTGTCACAGTTTTTCTAACACAAAACCCTGCTTGGGAGAGATGCTGATATCATCTCAGCTGTGATTGTTCAACCAGGCAGATCGCTAGCTTGTAATGGAACATTTAACTCCTGATGTATCCATTGCTAGAAGCTGCTCTGTAATAAAGATGCTATCTCTACTACATTGATCTTCACTGGCTTTAAAAAACCTCCACTAAACTACAATGATCTTCAAGCTTAGTTTCATTTTAATGTAAGCAAAAGTAAGAGTGTTTCTAGTCAGAGTGCTTGTAAGTACCTTTTTGTATTGATTGTTGAATAACTGTTCACTAATAGAACCTGCTATTCCATTACAAACCACTAACTTAAGGACTTGGATTTTTTTTCCCTGTTTGGATCTTTTTAGGAGAGTATTACTTTCTAGAGAAATTGGTTTTGATTTATCCTGCCAACACCGTGATGAATATAAAACTCCTTTGCAAACTGTACTTTTATTTCCCCTAATTTATCTGAAGTAGTCTTTTCTGCTAAGTGCATTTAATTCCCAGTTTCTGTCTTCAGCTTGGTAGCAATTCCTGTGTATGTGAAACACATAATCAGTTTTAAGGAGAACAGCTCTTCAGGGAGATTCGATGTTACAATTGGACCTAAACAGAATATGGGGAAGACAGTGGAAGGAGTCATTGTGACGGTTCATATGCCAAAAGCTGTACTAAACATGAACCTTACTTCCACACAAGGCAGCTATACATTTGATCCCGTCCTTAAAGTAAGTCTTGAGCTGTTTATTTCTTTCTTTAAATTCAATGCAGACAAAATTAAAGAAATCAAGAGAAAGCATCATACTCTAGAGCAGAGGTTCTCAAACTGTGGTCCACAAGCTCCATTCAGGTGCTTCATGGATAGTTCTCTCTAAGGTGTGCGCCTGGGTGGCCACACGAGACAATGAAGGGCCACCCACCTAATTAGTGGAGGTGCTCAGGCATGGCTCCACTAATTAGGTGCCTGGACCCTGGAGAAGGTGAGGTGGTGACCTTGGGAGGGGAATAGGAGGTAGGTGGGAGGGGGCAGAGGAGTGAGAAGAGGGGATGTGGGGAATTTGGATGTGCAGGGCTACAGTGGTCAGAGAAAGAGGTGACTTTCCCCAGCTCCAACGCTGCAGCTGCCAGGGAGAAATGGTCCTCCTTCCCAGCCTTAGCTCTCTGGCGGGGAAGAGACCCCCTCCTTCTCAGCCCGAGCAGGGAGAGAGGGCACATCCATCGCTTTTATTTGTAGAACAAAGAATTAATAATTAAGGGTTTTTATATATAGCACTTTTATCCAAAGTGCTTTACAATAGTTATTTAATGGTACAAACAATATTTGGAAAGATCATTAAGTGGTCCACCAAGACCCTCAGCAATTTTCAAGTGGTCCGTGGAAAAAACAAAGTTTGAGAACCACTGCCCTAGAGTGCTTTGCGTCCCAGAGCAAAAATCTAAACTTAACTGTTCAGTATAGCTTTATGACAATCTAAAAAACTTCTGGGTGTTTTTATCTTTTTTTTTTTTTCTGGTAAATTTTAAAGAGCTACAGTCATCTTTGAAGCCACATTTTGTACATGTTACCATAACCCTAAAAGGAACTACAGAAACACACAGTTTTTTTAATGCATGTCAGCACTTTGTGTCAATTTCATTTATGGTGCATGCCCTTCCCCTAAGCTCTGTGAGAAGACATTTACTTGTAGCTGCTGCAGCAGAACTTTAAACTCAGACAACAAGTAGCAGGCGGGTATAAGCTGCAACAGGCAAAATAGCCAGCAAGTAGCAGAACAGGGGGTGGATTTGGGTATGTTTCCTGTTGCTCTCACGCTGCCCAAAAAATCATTGTAAACAAACAGGGAGTGGAATGGAAAACAGTTGACCCATAATTTTGCTTCTCTGAATATATCATTCCAACATAATTCTAACTTATGCCTCTTGCACATGGGAGTTGACACCTAGAACTCTTAAAGTTTTCTTTGACCCTTCAGAGCAATTTTAGCAGGATGGGATTTGGGCCAAGTCCTCCTACTGTATGTTTCATGTCATGTTGAGGTTGCTGCTGCCTCAGGAAGTTACCAATTAGCTCTTGATTTGAGCATGAAGCAACAGTTCCCCAAAGAAATAGACTGATTTTAAAAATGAAAATTATTGAATCAAACAGTGAACAGAGCCCAAGGCAGACAAACCTACTAGAACTTTGTCCCAGGGGGGAGGGAAGGTGGGCGAAGGAGCAAATAGCCCCAAAACACAAATAACACCTACTTACAAATCCAGCTTCTGGTTCTTCTCCAGATGGCAAAATCATGCAAATAATCAGTGTCTCTTTTTACCCTCATTCAGGAAAACTCATTTGGAAAGAGGCAAAATAAAAAGTAGGAAAGAACATAGAAAATCTTGCTGTCTCCCCCCACTTAATGTAGTGAGGGTGCTCTCCCAGTGTATCTCCTCGTGTATTAGTACAGAGATACATGAAATTGTGCCCAAACGACTGTATAGGGCTTGGAACCAAAACTCGATTTACCTTAATCATTACAGTCTGCTGGACTTTACCTCGCCTACCATGCACCACAGGGCACTTGATGTGCCCCGGTAGAGCCAGGCAAGCACATATTGTGTCCATTCCTACCTCCTATTGAGTTCAATGTATGATCAGGCTGCAGTTGCAAAACCCTGTTCCTACAGTTCTGCTGGCTTGTGTCTGATGCCTTTTGCCAGCATGGTTTGTCCTGTTAATTCTGGTACATTAAAAGCTTTAATGGAACAGAGAGAGGGCCAAATGGGAGCTTTTGTACCAATCTTTACGTCTAAAAAAGTAACTGTCACCTGAAACAATTGAACCTTTAAAGCCCCAGTGATGCAGATGGTCTTCTAACTGCAAATCCCTCCTCTTCCATCTCTCTGCTCCTCTTCCTTCTCTCCCCACTCCCCCAACTCTCTCCTAACCAGGTACCTGGTAGCTTTATTCAGCTTCCCCTCCTCACTCATGCTCTGTTGACTTATCTGAGTTATTTATCAAGAACCATTGCTTAGGAAATGGGTCCCATTAAGGGTTCCTGACCCCTGGTCATTGCTCTTACCTGGCAGCAGGAAGGCAGGTTCACTTTGGATTTAATCCAGGCAAGGCTCCTGACCAGACCTGGTGTCCAGCTGCCAGAATTTTTCTACAGAGTAGCTGCCCCACCCAACCCCCAAACTAGCAGCTGGATATTAACTTGACAAAGTATTTGCTAAAATCCACTCACTACTTTTTTGTTTGTTTTGTTTTTTAGGTGTTAACTTGGGACATTGGCAAAATTAGCCCTCAAAAGCTACCAAATCTTAAGGGCATAGTGAATCTACAGTCTGGGGCCCCCAAGCCAGAGGAGAATCCCAGCCTAAACATTCAGTTTAAGATACAACAACTAGCTATTTCAGGTGAGACGGCTGCATTAACTAGAACTACTATAGTTGGAGGAGGTAGGAGAATTGTAGGAATAGGTGTCTCCTAGCATTGAATTGGAGCTGCTGATCTGGGGAATTTGTAGAACACAGAGCAGAGTTGACGTCAAACAGATGAAGTTATCTTGAAACACTAACAGTTTTATCTTGCAAGTAGAAGATCATGAAATCTTGATTTGGATCATTTCTCATGGCCTTTCCAGGGCAAAATAATGGGCATTTCACAGGCTTCTGCCTGGAACATACATGAACTTCTCTGGTGTAGGGCGAGGAAGAGTGTTTTGTGTGGGGTTTTCCCCCACATGCAGTATGGTTTTCCTTAGTTCTTTGACTTCTGTGGGCCTAGCACAGGAAAAACTCATCCTGATTATCAGTGACAATTTTATTTTGGGAATTTTATTTCTCCTCCTAACTCTGAAAGCCCTTAACAGCCTCCATCAGCTTCAAAGTAACTGCTCTAGTTTCAGAGCATGAAATCAAACCTGAAGGCTACAGTGTTAATACAACCATGGACTTGAGAAATTAAGCCTACAGACCCCAGTCCTGCAAACACACAATGTGTGTGAATACCATTGAAACCAACTGGATTTGTGTAAAGTTACTTACATAAGTGTTTGTAGGAACAGGGCCTTAACCTTAACTCGGGTACATTCTACATATTTGATTATACACTTGCAGAAAATATTGCTTAGAACCTAATGAGGTGGGAGTAAGGATCAGTGAGGGCAATGGATTAGTGAGGGCAGAAGACAGTGTTTAGTGTAAGCACCTTCTCATGGGGGAGGTTCTACAATGCTGGGGTGGTCAGGTGTGTGGCAAATGACCAAACCTGGCATCTCAGGCACAGTCTCTGGAGCTGCAGCGCAGTTGAGGAGGCCACTCACCTACTGAAACGCTGCTCAACTTGCTCTGGCCTGTCCAGAGGACTTTCTAGATTCCACATTGCTGACCCTGAAGCTTCTTGAATGGTTGAAATTGTGTTGCCAGCCAAAGTCCTTTTGAGACGCACAAGTGTTCCCTCTCTATGAAGAGCCTTTTTCCATCTCTTGTACCTGTGCTAACATGCATTTGTTAATGACAGCATGCTGTATAGTATTATGCAAATAACTAGACTTGAACAAATCAGGATTAATGGCCTCAGTTCTAAGGGAAGACTTTCAAAAAGGTGACTAACTTGAGCCAGCAGACAACGGCATAGCAAGAACCAGTTGGAATACAGTAACTCCTCACTTAAAGTCATCCCGGTTAACATTGTTACGTTGCTGATCAATTAGGGAATATGCTCGTTTAAAGTTGCACAATGCTCTGTTATAAAGCTGTTTGGCAGCTGCCTGCTTTATCCACTGCTTGCAGAAAGAGCAGTCCATTGGAGCTAGCTGGTGGTGGCTTGGAACCAGGGTGGACCGGCAGCCCCCTATCAGCTGCCTGCTCCTAAGTTCCCTGTGCAGCAGCCACCCAGCAGGCTACCAATTGCCGGCAGTTCGGCTGTCCTTCCCCCCACTGTCCTGTGCTGCTCCTGCCCTCTGCCTTGAAGCTGCTCCCAGAGACTCCTGCTCACTATGCAGGGGAGGGGGCAAGAAGGGAGCTAATGTCAGGGTGTTCCCCCTTCCCTTCTCCTTATAGAGCAGGGTGGGGATGTGACAGGGCTCAGGATGGAGAGAGCTAGCAGGCCCCAGCTGCTGTCTCAACTTCCTGATCTTTTTAAAGGCAATATACCTAGAGTGGTGTCAGTGTACTTAAAGGGGCAATGCCCATCTCTTGCTCTCCCACACACAGGGTGTGAGTCTGTCTGCCATGCTGTCTCCCCTCCCTCTATTTGTGCTGCCTTGTAGAGTGTGAGGCTACATTAACAATGTGTTAACCCTTGAGGGCTCAGCCAAGTACTAGTTCATCATTCAGCACTAAGGGATTCCCTGGGAAATATCCCACCCTCTGATTTCACCACCTCAACCAAGCTTCACAATCATCATTGCTGTGTACAGTATTAGATTGTTTAAAACGTGTGTGTAATGTAATTTGTCTAGTGGAAAAAAAATTCTCTGGAATTGAACCTAACCCTCTCCCCTTTCCCCCCAACATTAATTCTTATGGGAAAATTGGATTCGCTTAACACCATTTCACTTAGTCACATTTTTCAGGAACATAACTACAGCGTTGAGCGAGGAGTTATTGTACCCAGATTGGAAATAAGTGCAACTTTATAACCATGAGGCTAACTAACCATTGGTGGAGTTGACCAGTGGATCCAGTAGTTTTCCATTGTTTAAAGCAAGAGTGGATGTCGTTTGTGAAAGCTCTGCTCTAATCCAATTGCCTGTTTGTCTTAGAGTGGGAAGAATTATGTGTAGCTATTGTACGGCATGTGCTCTGCAGCAGGTCAGAATGGATCCGTGATCCTTACCCTTCTGTGTACCAAGATCTCTCTCTCACTTAGCGCTGGAGGAGAGATGAGGTGGCCACACTACCAGGTTAAGAACCCCTAGACTAGAGGATTACAGTCATACCTTCTGGGATAAAAATCAACTGAGAAAGGGAGGGTAGAAGAGAAACCCATTCAGCCTGAACAGTAGTGCTTGCTAGGTGGAAGAACTAAACTCCTCTGCCCAGGGCATTTCCAAAGCAGATTATCCAGACTGCAAGGGGAGGGGCGTGTGAAAATGTAAACTCTCTTGCTCTTCATGTTCTCCTTTGTGTAGGATTGAAAGTAAATCGCCTTGACATGTTTGGAGAGAAATACAAGCCTTTTAAAGGTGTCAAGTACATCACAAAAGCAGGAAAATTCCAAGTCCGGACATGAGAAGATGCTCCATTTGCCAGAGCAAGTAGTACTATTTTTTTTCCTTCAGATTTGGAAATTGCGACCGCTTAGTGACATATGTTGCTATTAGGTGCCAATTGAGTAATTATGCACACTAATTTGGGATCAAAGCATTTCTATTCACAGCAACTATTCAAATTAAAGTGTAATCTGTTTTTTCATAAACATGGCTTTAAACTAGGTTGATTTTTTTCTAACAACTTCACACGTTTAATAAACTCTTCTGAACGAGGATTGGGTGGTTCGGAGAATGCCACTAACACCCTGCCAAATAAGATACCAAAGCCAGGATTGCAGGTGGTGAAGCACACTGGCAAAGGCCAGACAACCCAGCAGGACCCTCTTGTGATGGCAGGTCTTACTGCTGCAGGGTGAGAGAATACTACACTTTCTCAGAGCCTGCCACAAGTTAACACTTCACAGTGCAGCATGATATCATTTCAGAACGAGAATGCAGCAGAGAGACTGGGTAGGCTTCCAGGTGAGCCTGGGACATGTCAAATTTGACACTTGCCTTGAGAGCCTTTCTGATTAACAGAAAAATCTTTTGCTCCTGTTTACAAGATACTGCCTTAGGAAGTGTTTGCCTTACTCAGCTTTCATTTGTGCCACCAACAGAGGAGCTGATAAAATAACTTTCTGCATCCAAACTTGGGAGTGTTGCTTCAGTACTCCATTTTCTTTCCACTTCTCACCTTACTTTGTATCTTTTTTTTTACAAATACAGTTGCAGAGAGGAATATCTATTTTTATGTAAAGCCTCAGCTTTGATTTAGAGGTACTTCCTCTTTGCAGCAAATGCCACCAGACGTGTGCCATGTGTACATTGGAGTGTAGCTTTTAGGTAGCACAGCAGAAAATGTACTTAGTTTGTCTGCTTTATTGTAATTAATTAAAATAAAAGGGAACTCTGCTGCAAATATCTCTGCTTGTAAAAATGTATTTTTTTGCTTATGACCTGCATCTGTAATGCTCTGGCAAATAGCACATGAAACTTTTGTTATACAAACAAAGCAACCACCAGTTACAGCTACCCTTACCAACTTGCTCACACCTCCAGTGATGAGGAATAAGTACCACCACTCAACAGGACATGAAGCTGATGAGCCATTCACTTCATTTAGCTTTGTTGCTTAAAAAATATTGAAATGTATAACTGTCAATCGCCTTCCTAACGCTAACCACTGGGTCTTCTCTAAAGCTGAGAACAAAACAACTTATTGGGCACTGGTATTGTCCAGACTGCCAGTTAAATGAATGTGCCATGAAATAGACTGAAGTCCAACATTGTCCCATGTGTTAGAAGGAGCAAGGAAATCAGGACACTGCATCATGTCCCTACTTTGCTATTGACTTTACTCCCTGACTTGTGCCTATTTACCTGTAACAGGGGTAAGTAGGTATTAAGATCTGACCTGAGACAAAAAGATTAAGCAAAGTTCTGCAGCCAAAACTTTCAAACCTAGATAGCAAAACTAGCTTTCTTAGTTCTTATTTAAGCACTTGAGAAACAACCAAAAATAAAGCCTGAGTGAAAATCGCCAGCTTCCATTGACATTAGTGCAAGTTGTAGGTGTTCAGCTTGTCTTTTAAATCTGGCTAATTTTATTTAGGATGAAGCTTAATTTTTGGTATCCAGGTCTATATTTGGACCACTAATCGTCTTCTAGGTACAACCAATGTTGAAATCAGCATTCTGAGGGAGACAGAGTAATAACTACCTTTCAACCAATGAAGAATTAAATATTAGCTTGTGTTCTCATTGAACATGCATATGTTGTTAAATGATCTGGAGGATGGTGTGGACTGCACCCTCAGCAAGTTTGCAGTTGACACTAAACTGGGAGGAGTGGTAGATATGCTGGAGGGTAGGGATAGGATAGAGGGACCTAGAAAAATTAGAGGATTAGGCCAAAAGAAAAATTAGAGGATTAGGCCAAAAGAACAATGCAGAATCCTGCACTTAGGATGGAAGAATCCCATGCACTGCTACAGACTAGGGACTGAGCAGCTAGGCAGCAGTTCTGGAGAAAAGGACCTGGGGGTTGCAGTGGATGAGAAGCTGGATATGAGTCAACAATGTGTCCTTGTTGCCAAAAAGACTAATGGCATTTTGGGCTGTATAAGTAGGGGCATTGCCAGCAGATCAAGGGATGTGATCGTTCCCCTCATCTGGAGTATTGGGTCCAGTTTTGGGACCCACGCTACAAGAAGGATGTGGGAAAAATTGGAAAGAGTCCAGCAGATGGCAACAAAAATGATTAGGAGCTGGAGCATATGACTTATGAAGAGGCACTGGGGGAACTGGGTTTGTTGAGAATGCAGAAGAGAAGAGTGAGGGGGGATTTGATAGTTGCTTTCAGCTACCTGAAAGGGGGTTCCCGAAAGGATGGATCTAGACTGTTTTCAGTGGTACCACATGACAGAACAAGGAGTAATGGTCTCAAGTTGCAGTGGAGGAGGTTTAGGTTGGATATTAGGAAACTTTTTCACTAGGAGGGTGGTGAAGCACTGGAATGGGTTATCTAGGGAGGTGGTGGAATCTCCTTGCTTAGAAGTTTTAAGGCCTGGCTTGACAAAGCCCTGGCTGGGATGATTTAATTGGGAATTGGTCCTGCTTTGAGCAGGGGTTTGGACTAGATGACCTCCTGAGGTCCCTTCCACCCTTCTATGAACAGGGGAGCTACTCTGCTATATAATCAGCTAGCACCTCTCTTGAGGAATTATGGACTGAATTGAAGTTTTTCATTGCTCAATCAGGTGTAATGGATAACAAGAACTTTCCCTTAAGGGCCAGTAGACGTGTGTAGTAATTTCCAAGTGCTCTAGAAAAAACAATTGTTTTGTAAGAAATGTGCTGTAAGTCTCTGATCTTGCAAGTACAAGCAATGGACATCTAGAGTTTGCACTTCAAAGCTATAGAACATTACAATCTTTGACTATCAAATCAATGTGACTGTTACCCTTAATTCCCCAATGAAAACTTTGTTTGCATGATTGTATCCAATACATCAGCAGTGCAGGTTATATTACCATCCTACTGAGGGCTTTAACGTTAACAAGAGATTTAACAAGCTTAAAAATAGGAGAGACGCTAGTTACGCCCAAGGCCTCCTATGTTCTGTGACAGGCCGTTCCCCACCTCTCTCTGTATTGCTCCAATACAGCAGCCTGGAAATGCTGCAGCATCTTCATTTAAAACTGGTAGCTCCATGGAATTAGAAGTTAAAATTAATCCTACTAGCCATACTGGAGCTCACATTTGATACTCCAGTGTTACTGAAATTTCCTACACTGCCAACAGAGCTACCCTAGAGAGTATAGTTCAGTATCTTATACAAAGTCATGCAATGAGCTAGATCTGCTTTCCTAAACTGGAGTATAGTGTCCAGTTTCAAACACTGAACATAGTCAGCACTATTATCAGAGTAAAGTCTTGATTTTGAAGGAAAAGGTTATGCAACGCTATTACAGCTGAAGGGATTGCTGTTCACATTTTCTCCCACGAGGTCATTATCTACAAAAATTCCAGTAGGAGCAACATACACTATGCAATAGCCTGATGAAAAATAGTAATGAGCTTTCTAAATATTGGGGTATTCAAGCCGCAAAATTCCTACCTCTCATTCTTGCAAAGAAAAACTGGAAAATATAAAAGAAAAAGGTTCAGCCGGCAAAGGAAAATACAACATCTTTACAATCATGACTTGTGATTTTTTGAACAAGTGAGGTTGGCAATGCTGGAATGGCTCATGCCATGCTGTACCTAGAGCTGTCATCTACTAAAAATCCACTCTTCTCAAGTACCCCATAAGAATGGAAAAAGCCTGGTTCTTCTCTAACATTTGCAGCCTCCAGATCCTTTCCTGAACAGTCAAACAATATCCCTCCTTATGGAGGGCAGAGGTCTGATTTAAGATGGCCCAGAGCTTTAGTGCATCTTAAGGGCCTTTTGACAGCTTATTCCCAATTGCACAGAACATTTAGTTTCTGAGCTGCAGCAACTACATAGATGGAACAGTGTTAGATGTCTTAAATACTAAGGCCAGCACTACGCTACAGATCTCTATCAGTATAACTACATCACTCAGGGCTGTGATAAATACACACCCTGGAGCGACTTAGGCCAGGTCTACACTGCGACTTTAAATCGGTTTAATGGCCGATATACCGATTTAACGCTGTACCCGTTCACATGACGTCGTCATTAATATCGAGTTAAACGGCTCCTTAAATCGATTTCGGAACTCCTCCCAGACGAGAGGAGTAGCGCTAAATTCGATAGTGATAACTCGGATTAGGGTTCGTGTGGACGGAAATCGACATTATTGGCCTCCTAGAGGTATCCCACAGTGCACCACTGACCGCTCTGGTCCGCAATCCGAACTCGGATGCGGAGTGCCGGTAAACAGGAAAAGCCCCGAGACCTTTAGAATGACATTTCCTGCTTTCACGTGTCCAGCTCTGATCAGCACGGGTGGCGATGCAGTTCAAATGCAAAAGTAGCTCCTGCATTGAACCTTACGGGAGATACTAGATCTGATCGCTGTATGGTGAGACAAATCTGTTTTATCAGAGCTCCGTTAAAGAACAGGAAATGCCAAAGCGTTTGAAAAATAAACTCCAGGATACACAGCAGTGCGTGACAACCGTAACGGGAAGCCAGAGACTCAAACGGATGGTCATGGAGGGAGGAAGGGAGGGAGGGGGTTTAAGGAGGACTACAGCTACCATTCTCCACAGCACTATTTGCATTCTTGGCTGAGCGCCCAATGTCTGTAGCTTAATACACGGTGTCTTGCATGGTTCACGGAACAGCTCGTCAGTCCCTCCCCTCCCCCGACCGTGAAAGAAAAGTAAAATAAATAATTCCTTGAGTACTGTAAATGTCACCCTCTGTGTACTGAATGCTGCTGGCAGACGCGATGCTGCTGCGGTGAAGAGCAGATGTTTTCTGCCCCATCAGGCACTGTGCTCTCAACCCGGAAGTGGGAACTATGGGATAGCTGAGGAACAGCTACCCACAGTGCACCGCTCCTGAAATCGATGGTAGCTTTGGACCATGGACGCAAACAATCGATTTTGTGATCCCACTGTGGACGTGCTAAACCGATTTTATTAGATCTGTTTTGTAATATCGGATTAAGCTAATTCGAAATAATCATGCAGTGTAGATGTACCCTTAGTTATACCAACCTAACCCCCTCCCCACCCCCTGTAGACAGAGCTCCCTGGATAGGAGAGCTTTTCCCATTGACATAGCAACTGCCTCTGGGAGGTGGATTAACTATGCAAACAGGAGAAGGTCTCCCATCGCCATAGGAATGTCTTCACTGAAGTACTACAGCAGCACTGGTGCAGATGTGCTGCTGTACGTGAAGACAAGCCCTCAGTGTCTGGCTCCATTAATCACATTTAATTTTACTCTCCCTTTCCAAACACTGGTTTCTCTCAGACAGCAATGAGGAAGAGCCAGCAGCAGCCCATTCTTTGCCTGCCAGTAGTAGCTCATGAGCATTAGTTTGGGAATGTGATTGATTTAGATTAGATCATCAGGGCACTTAACATGCTCTATTTTCTCTAAAGTACTTGGCGAAGTTACAACATGGTGTGCTTCAATAGGTTGTGGCTTGGATCCACAGAAAGGCCCGTACGGCATGCTGCTTTGCATACAGACGTTGTCTTTCCTCCAACCTATAGCAATATCACAATGGATGAACACTATGCAAAATAAGCCTGTTTGATTGATAGGCTTAATGTGCAACAATATGTTGTAAATACCAAATTCTATCCCTTAAATTCCAGCTGACCTCCAGTCCTGTTGAAAATCTAGCTACTGTCAATGCATTGTTGGTTTATTCAAAGCCATGTTTTTTTCCTCTAAAAGTTTACATGGATAACCAAACTGTTGACTGCCTCTAAAACACTGATCTTTTTCAAACCTAGTTCTTAGCGCTAAGTGAAAAGCGCTGCTATTTTAGTGGGTATTGTCACTATAGTGTGAGTCTAACACTCAGCTAGCACATTTCTCTTCACACATTCCTATTGGCTGGCTCTCAGCGAAGCCCACCTGAGCATTTCTCCAGCTGCAGCTATCAGCCCACAGCAGAAGCTACAACAGTGGAGGTAGCAGGTAAACTTCTTGCATGTCTGATTTATTATGGGTACAGTATAAATCATTGCTTCTGGACTTACTGTAGCAGACATATCTTACAAGTGAACCCATCCTAAGATGGACCTTTAGTCAATAAGGATTGATTAGCTGCTTTCTGGCAGCAGGTGGATTCCAGTTAAGTTCCTTCCCATCAGACCAGCTGCAGCTGGAGATTGAGGGCAGCTTCTAGAAAAAGGCACACACTTTTCCACTATACTTTCTTGAAAAGAAATCCCATCTCCTGCTACTCCTCCCCCTCAGCTGCTCCTCCCCGCTGAAGATGCTATACTTAGGCTCTGAGGGCCAAGGCAGAATGTCATTCCTTCGTCACTCCTAGAAGCTCTCATTCTGGTTAGCCTGCTACTGAGGCCATAGTTAAATCCCACTTCAACCTAGTGCCTGCACGAAGAGGGAAGCTGTGGTATTTATCTAAACCAGAAGCTATGTTAATTTTTTTTATTTAAGGGATTCTTTTTAAATCTACTGAAAATAAATTAAGGGGTCTGCCCTCCACTCTGCTTCAACTGCCAATCTGAACCTTCCCTCTGATTGAATAGGAAGCCTGGACACACCTTTTCTTTGCACCATCTGAAGACAGCTTTACAGCACCAGCCCTTCAACAGAGCCACTCTAGAGACATTTTCAGACGCCCAGGTCACTTGCTTCCACCTAAAAGCTGGCAACGACATCTTGTCTATTGGGCATCTGGTTTAAGATGTTAACTGCAACTTAAGGGTAGGAAAGTTCTAGGCAACAACCACTGGTGCATTTGTCCCATCCTAGGCGGAAAGCTACATGAGGACAAGCAAGCTTGTTGGGCCTTACTGAGGGGCAAGTGCACCAGATCCTCTTGTAAAAACACTAATGGCTGTCCATTCTATATGGAGCAGCACACAAAAACATGACTCTAATGGGATCTTCTCTGATTGCATCCATGCTATCACACCTCACATTCCCTGAGGTTTCCCTGCCATTTTGGAAACACAGCTTCATTAAACCATGAACACGCTTCACGCCTAGGTTAATGGAATGCAGAGGCCATCTTTTCCCTATTGTTTTTCTGTCCAATGCACCTTGTGTCTTGAGGCAGCGACAGAACTCCAAAAACATTGTGAGAACTGAGCCACGCTCAAAGGCTTGGAAAGGCAAAGGTGAGTCAGGCTACCAGGCAACTTCAAGGAAAAGGGGTCCAACACTAACACGCCAATCATAGTGGAGCTTTATGGGAATACCATTGCAGGACGATGAGGGATTTGGTACCTGAAGCACAAAACACCCTCCTAAACCCTTCCATCTATTTTAAGGGTATCTTGTATACTCTCTGATGTGAGTAAAGCCACCAGCAGAAAAAGGCTGGCAAAAAGGTCCATTCCCCTCATCTCTCTGACTCCACTGTCAAAATGGCAGACACATGGGAATAGGGTTTTGTTAGCTAATATGAAAGGCTGACCAACCGCTAGGCTTCTCCCAAGGCATTACTTGGAGAAGGCTGAGCCCATAGGATGTGTGTGTTCCTATGTAGCCATGAATGATTTAGCTGATTTTTGCTGTACATGGCAGCTCCTCTTATATCCAGAGAGGGTATAATTTAGACAGTTTTGAAACTTCGCTACTAGACGCTAAGGTTTCCCTAGGCCCTTAACAAACCTGCCTAGCACTGAGCTGGAATCTGACCAGAAACTAGATCTCCCTCATAATAGAGTAAGCAAACTCAAAGTTGACCTTCCTTACCTCCAAATCTGCCTAGTGGCCTGCTGGCACTTGTATGCAAGATGGCCACATCCAGCACAGTCAGTGGTTGCTAGGTGGAAGTTGACAACAGCCTTCCACCACCATATGGCAATTGTTTCCAAAACCGTGGGGGTAGTCTGGCTGAGTGGAACAGGGATTTGCAAGGACTTCCATGGTGTTTCCTTGTGCCCAGTAGTCTCCTCTCCAACCTTCAACATAACTAGTCTGACTCTTCAGGCTAGACGTGTGTACCCAGAAACTGCTTGATCATAGAGTTCAAGCAGGACTTAGCACTTCTGAATTATTTCCTGTATTGGCACCAGGAAATTTATCCTACAAGGTAAGTGAACAGTCTGCGCAAAGTACCAAAACATTTAACCTCCTCTACCACCCCCATTACAATGCTTTTTTCACTTTGTATGACAGATAATAGCTATGTCAGAGTCCTCTATGTTTTAGAAACTCATAAGTGTTGTTAACTCTTTCAGGTAACTTGTACCAAATCAGAACCAGAAGCCAACATAACCGATAGGAGAAGTGATTCTATCTTTCTATTCTGAATGTATAAAAATTGTTAGGGTACCTATTTTAAGTACATTAGGGGTGCAGAACTATGACCATACAATTGTTTTATAACTTTTTAGAAGATAACTAACTCTCCAAACTCATATTTCTGGTGTGCTGACCTATGTTCTTTCTGCAATTAAAGTATATTCTTACTATTCAGTCCCTGTAAATGTTCATAAAGTGACATTTATACAAATGCATTTTTATTTTGTTTTAAACAGAACAAAAAGAAAAGGTTGAAAATATTAGACTATACAACAAATTTTGATTTATAAACAAAATCAGTGGTAAAACATTTCTAACCAACATTCAAGGTCTTTCAATTTTTGCTTCATTTTAGGTCTGAAGACCAATAGTGTTCAAAAAAGCACAAATTGCATAAGGTGTACAGTATTTCAGCTCCTACAAAACAGTTAAGAACTTATATAGCAAACATTCTGAAGAAATATCAAAGCCAAACATGATTCTTACTTTCCCAACCGTTCCTTAACAAAACAAAAAGTGATCTTTGGCATAAACAATCATGTATTAAAGGCATTAGTAATATTGCATTAATATCAGTCAAGCAACTAGACAGTGATGCTAAAAATCTTAAGAGTCTGTCTACACACAGTGACTAGACACCTGCGCTTGGCCAGTGCCAGCCAAGTTGGGCTCAGGAACTCGCCTCGCAAGGTCCTGAGCCCAAGCTAAACCCAAGCCCAGAAGTCTACACAGCAACAAAAGAGCCCTGCAGCCCTGTGAGCCCAAGTTGGTTGGCATGGGCCAGTCACGGACATCTAGTTGCTGTGTAGATGTAACCACAGAGAAGCTTGAACTATTTTGAAAGCAAATACAGGAAGACTATTCAGAAGACCCTCAAGAGTCCTTTCCTATTCAGTGTTTACTATTAACACTATGTAATGTAGCCATTTCTATTTAAGGGTCTGATATAAACCAATCAAAGGCAAGACATTCTGGTTAAGGCTCTGTCCCACTCCTTCACCCTTTGTGGTGTGGGTAGCTATTGAAGGAGTCTGAGAAAAGACGCTAAGTACCATGTATTTGGCATTACCAGGAGACAAGGAGTGAACTGAGGATGAACAAGTGCTTTCTCTTGCTAAAGTCAGTTTGAGGCAGATTATTATAATGTAATTTAAATATGTAATTTCCCTTTTAGATAACCATGCAGGTGAGAGGAAAAACAGGAAGTGTAGAGTACTTGTAGTCTGACACTGTACTACACAGCTCGCCTTTGCTGTTACTGTGCGTCTGATTAACGGGCAGCAACAGCACATTAACAAAGGTGGCTTGAGCATGATCATTGTGTCAATCTGTAGCAAACGGAAACTAAGGAGCCATTATGATGTCAATGCTGGCAAACATAATCAAGTTTAGTAAATGTTTTTGCACACACAAAGGCCGTTTCTAAAATGTTAGCAATCTCATTACTTTTCATTTTAAATGTCAAAAAATATCGAACAGCTATCATAAGCATGTTAAAAATGAAGGCATGTAATAAGTATGGAAGTACAAAAACCATCCAAAGTCTGTTTTCTTAATACGATTAGAAAAAACTAATTTCACATCTAATTCAGTTAATTGCTACTAAGCCTTAAATGTGTATATAGAATTTCAGTCTAGATCATTTTTATGGCTCATTATATCTGAACAACAGATTTCATTGGGAGCACCAACAGACTCCATAAATTGAGTGCCTCTACTTTCCCACATGCTCCATCGTTAGAAGGGCAGTGAGGCACTAGCATCATTAAACGGAGTGTAATTTTCCCCTAAAACAACTCTGAAGAAAGTATGCGGAGGCGGAGTGTGGGTGTGCCTGGTTTCGAAGGAAAGAAGTTCGATCTTGATTGTGTTCTATTTGAGCATTTTGTTCATACAAAAAGTTGCTTTGAACATGACTGACTGACTAATGAAGCTAACTCGATGGATTCCAAATTTTTAGCCCCCTATTCTACCAAATTTTTATCGGGAGGTGTGCGTGTGGAGGCGGGCAGTCTGTGCTTTTCTAAGGCCTCTGAAACTTGAACAGTCAAGCTGTCATTATTTGTGATGAACATCCATCGCCAACCATTTCAGTATAGCACAAGAATGCAGATTCTGGCATGACCACAGGTGGCAATGGGAAGTAAAGACAGCTCAGTTTTTCCTGACCTAGGATATCACTGCCAGGAAAGTAACTGCAGCATAAGAGACTATTGTAGCAATGTGATACCCCCCCACCCCAAAGACGGGATCACTTCTGATGTAAATGAACTTTACTACATATACCTTGTAACACTTTTGTGGTGTGAGAACAGCTAGCTGAAAATGTCATTAAAACAGTTAACCTTTTCAGTGTCATTGATTGTCCCCACCAAATAACTAAGTAACACTGTCAAGTGTTCCAGACTGCCGATTCAAGCTTGAGTGAAGTCCACGTGTCATACCACCATATGCAAACTACTGGAATATACAGTGCATAAATGAGAAGTGTGTCTCTGGGATTACAGAATTCATGAAAAGAGAATCTTCAAAAGCAAAAATAAAAATTGTCAATATGTCGGAAGCAATTTTGAGATGCTTTCCGAAGATGTTTAAATGCATATTTTTATAATTAATGCCCTTAGAATGGGGCATTAGCATAAGCTAATTTTAAGATCATGTTTACAGCACATTTTGCTGTTAAATTCTCTTCTGCTTCAAAAAGGCTTTTTATATTACAGAAGCTAATGTTAGTTGGCAGTTGTTTACTGATACCAAGGAGTCTTTCTAACCCAGCGAAGAGTGAATCCAGCATCTGTTCTAATCTTAATAGACGCTGCTTCTGCTTCTCTCACAGTCTCCTTTACAGATTGCATAAGGTTCTGGGCATTGTGAACCAACATCTCAGTAGCCTGCAGACAAAGGAAAGGTGTTATTTTTTCAAGTTCTTAAATACCCATAGTGGTAGAATAGTGTTCACATTCAGATGAGCAATTGTTTAACTCAGAAACATAAATCCCACCCTGCCTGGGGACTTACAACAGGAACACGATGTTACATCATTCTTGCTAATGTACGTTTCATGATAGTCAACTGTAAAAAAATGACCTGTTCCATAATTTGGAAAAAGCAGCAAGTGATTCTCTCGTTCACAAGTAGAGGTTCCACACCTTATGCTGTAACTGGAGTTCTCTCAGACATGTCCCCTTATGGGTGCTCCACTTCAAGTGTGCCTGTGCCCTGCAACTTTGACAGGAGATTTTTGGTAGCGGTGCCTATTCAGCCTGTGCATGCACTGCACATATACTTGTGCCCCGCACCACGGTTACATAGGGCTATGTGGATGTACCACCCTCAGTTCCTTCTCCACCGAAGCAGAGGGAAAGGAGAATGGGTAAAAGAGCACTCACAGGGACACGCATCTCAAAGATCTCCAGTTACTGCACAACAAGTAACCTCTCTTCTGTGGGTGCTCAACTTCAGGTGTCTCCAAAGGTGTCCTAAGAAGATGAGAGGTTCAGACCGGATTCCAACAGAAAAAAGAACGGATCTGCCTACAAGCAGCATCTGATCTAGCTCTGGGCACCATGGCATAAATGTTTAGAAAACATATGAACAGAAGACCAACTTGCCATTCTACAGATCTCTGCAATTCGTACATCCTTAAGTAAGGCTATAAACATAGATTGTGCTCTTGTCGAACATATCGCTCTCAATGTGGGCTGAACAAATCTTAATACAACCGGAGATCCTCTTTAATAACCTGTTTTGAAACTGCCGAACCCTTGTTTCTGTCTGCAATGGATACAAATAGTCTAGGAGATCTTCTAAATGGTTTGGAGCTGGGTGACAACATAGAAACTCTGGTTCCATGGCAGGGACATAATATTTTTCCCTCTGCCCTCTTGCAGGTAGGTAGTGCTGTAGCTGGTGTTTGTCAAACAGTCTTAGCAGGCTCCATAAGAGCTTCAGTGCCCGGAATGGCAAGCCTCATAGATGTCAAAGTTTGCAAGATATCCAGGGGTTTATGGTGGGACACCTGAAACACCTCAAAGAGAATCTGCAGCATGCCCACAATTTGCTTAAATCAGTTCTTGAAACTGCCTGTAGTCATCTGCCATAGGAGGAGGTGGAGGCATCACAGCTTCATCAGGTGATGAGGAAGAAATATTAGAAGTGTCATCTCCTTATCCCTCCCTTGCTTGGAATAGAAGGTTGAGGAGAATGGGCCCTTTCCTGCTCCCTCCTGTGGTGTGAGAATTTCTTTGTAAACTGTTGACAAGAGAACGCCCACAGGACCCAATAAGGCCATGGATGGGTGTCACTTGAGGTTTATTCTCCTGTATTACATCGGTGGAGGAGGGACAACGATGTGTCCTGGAATACACTTGGGAACCCTACACTGATATCTAAGTCAGAAATATCCTCTTCCATATACTCCAACATGGGGAAAGGGGTGGAGGGGCAGAGGCATAGCTATCCGGCTTGCAAAGATGATGAGGGCAAGTATGGTACTCCAGGCGTTGGTGACCAAGAGAGAGTCTCGATGCTGACAACCCCCCACCCCTCCTCCGCTTATTAAGAGATGAGGCGCTGACTGCCAAGATAATAGCAGGTGTTCTGGGTACCTAAATTCTTTTAATCCTGATGGTATAAAAGATAGGTTTGAGCAAGAATCTGTGGAAGACGGATTTTTGGCGATGAAGCTGGGGTACCAAACATTTGGCATAGGAGTAAGTCAACTCAGATTCCACTGGTACCACAGGTAGCTGAACGGTCTTTGTCCGGTACTCAGTGTTGCTCAGGGACAGGCTTAGAACTTTTTTCACCAGCGTCTCTGCCGCTCTGGGTACAGGTACCTGAATTCAGTACTGTGTCTGTCTTAGATAACTGCCTCCTATTCATCTTTGAGGTACCAGCATCACTCGGAGCCTGAATAGAACTCCCCTTGGGACCCGAGGTCTCTGTAGTCGTCATTTCCGTTGGTGATGAAGATTTTCTTGGTGATTTACTCTTTACTGCCTTCTGCTTCAAGGCAGATCTTGAGGCTACTCAGAAGAACAGCACGCTGGCTCCTGTTCGTCACAGCTTACCTTTTGAAAAGCTGAGTGAAAGCTAATGTGTGAACACAAGCTGAATAACTCACTATTCCTAATAAATCCATCTACCAAACAAAGGTTTCAGAGAACCTACAGGAATTCTAGATCAAAAATGTAACTAAGTATACCCAGAGCCATTGAAGGTAGCTGCAGAAGTCGAAGTTTCACAAAACTATGATGAAGCTACTGGTTAATGAAGCAGGGAGAGCTGAAACTAAAAATGTTTTAAATGATTGCCCACTTTAGTTACAGTATTCTTAAACTAGTATTCATTGTAAACCACCAGAGGGCAGTAATGAATAATTTCCTATGCCAAAAAACAGCTCTACCTTTTTGTTTTGGATTGTTTTAAAACAAGAGACAATGTCAGGTTAGAAGCAAATTAAGTCTTCTCCATGAGACAGAGGAATGTCCTGTTGTTAACTGCAGAATATATACCAAGGTGTATTAAAATTAACACTTTTACTGGACACTGGGCCAGATTTACTAACTCTCAGTATCTGGGACACATCTGATTGTATAAAGGACACGCACACCTGATCGCCCTCTCCCCGCCCCACATCAGCTAGCGAGAAGGAGTTTATATTACAATCAATTACGCAGCTCTTACCTGTTCTGACTCTTCATCACTGATGTTCGTCCTACCCAACATAGTAGCTTTAACAGTGGAGAGGATTTTGAGTTGTGTGCTGATGGTTGGGATTCGCTCACAGACCTAAGAAGTCGGGAAGGTGCATCATTTTAGTTTTTAAACTTGAACCAATTGATATTCCATTTGTAAAATAAAACTAAGATTTTGCTTAACTCTACAGCAGTTTCTCTTTGCTGATGGCTAAGGTACAAGCATACAATGTACATGTAAATTTCAAGGGTACCTTGCATGATGTCACTGAAGCCATGTTTACAAGCTGGGTTGGAAATCTACAGCGCTCCAGCATGCTGTGCACTAACGCACCATATGGACCCTGCTGCTACACACTAAAAGTTCCCTAGAACGCACTGATGTACTGGGGTTTGAAACAGAACAACGTCAAAGTGCACTCAGGAACTTTTAGCAAGCATCAGCAGGAACCATGTGGACAGTTAGTGCCCAGCACACTGGAGTGCTATAGATTTACATTCCCATTACTTCCTGAGAAGCTTGGGTGACCATTCTAGCAATGTGGATCTTTGCTAAAGCAGAATTCACTTTTCCTTTGCGCCAAACAGTCTGTTTCATCAGGAATGGAGGATGGGATTGGGGCTGTATTGGTTTATGCTATTGCCAATACCCTCTGACTTGATAAGGTTGATTTTGTGGATGGCCAAGGTGATACAGACATTGCTAGACTGGTCTCTTGACATTCACGGATTTTTCAAAGTCTCTCTTACAGGACACTGATATGTCTTCTCTCATCTGAATAAAAAGGACCTGATCTTGCAAAGTGGGAGTTGAAGAAAATCAACATTTCTATACTTGGGCCTCAAAACTCACAAAAGTGGGGATAGGGAGTCAAGGGGATCCACAGCTGACTCTCAGCCAAAAATAAACTCACTCTCCAGCCATGAGTCATACTGAAAGAGCAGGACACAGGAAGGAAAAAGTGATATGTGCATTATTTTAAAGTTAGCCCAAGTTATTACCTGCAAGAGGTTTGTTCTAATGCGCTTGTCAGTGCACTGCTTTGCCACCTCCTTGGCCAATCGAGTCACTTCATCTGATGCTTTAGCAATATCCTTGGCACACTGAATAAGAGCACGCTTGTTTCCACTGACACCTCTCACTAGGCGGGACATCTCTGCCATCAGCAGGGCCATTCGCTTTGCCGCAGCAATTATATCATTACCCTGCAGGGAACAAATATAACAATGAATGTTAGACACAAAAGGTTAGACCTGAACTGTAATCCACACTCACTAGCAAACCCTTTCATTAAGTCAAGGAAGAAAGAACAATTCAAGTCTATTGAAAAAGATTCTTCATAAGGAGCACTGAAGATTTGTACAAATGTTTAGGAAATACTTTCCCCTCCAACGCTCAGTGACAATATTTCAAAACTGAAAAGAAAAAAAAATGTTGACCAAAGTGATAGTTTGTCCCTGGAGTGGAAATGACTAGGCTGCTGTCTGGATTTTAAGACCAAGTGTGTTCAAGTGTTATAGACATTCTAGATTTCCCCAATAAAAGCAGCATTATTGAAAATACAAGTGCCAATTAAAAAAAAAAGTAAGTTAAACCAAACAGTACCAATTCTCTGAAGTTAAATGATCTACTGTGAACAGCTGAACATAAAATTTTAAATGGCATCTGAAAATGAATCATGAAAGTATGTCAATTACACTACCACTTTATAGTATCCACAGAAGACAATGGGAAAGGAATTTATACATAAGATTTGCCACTTAACTGGACATTCTACAGTGGAAACCATTTGTTAAAATATTTTTTCCTTCCAGTTGGCCATCTTTCCTAGTTTCCTCATAAAAATACTAAAATATATATATGATTTTTAACCAAAGAAGAACAGCTCCAATAGATTACCTTTTAATGCTTAACCGACTCTTCTCCTAGAGATGTTTCAAAGGGGAGTTTATTTTTCAAGTGAAATTATAGTAAAATACTCTTGAGAAGTATTTGTCATTGGTGACATATATGCATGTCTGAGGCAAAAAGTATTTTGTCCTCAGGCCAAAGTCAATACCACGTGCAAGAGAAGTCAAATCACTGAGATGAACTGTTAGTATATTCTGTCTCACTTTTATAATAAATTCTAGCTTTGTGAAATATTCACATTTGTGGATAAAGTGAGGTACTAGCATGATGAGCTGACAAAGGAGAATAAAAATACAGCTCCTTTTGTACACTTCTTTTTTGAGCAAAAAGGTGTTAATCCTTGGGTAATAATGTGTAGAAAGTCTGTTGCAAAAAGTACACACTGAAAACCTGATTCAGTGAATTTGTTTCCTACCTCCATGGATATTCCCTCCAGGGTTTGGTGGTATTAAATTTAAAGATATTCTGACTATGTCATTGCAGGTTGCACAGTGAGATCATATAAAAAGATTTGTTACTTGTTGTTATAAATTTAAACAAACAGTTTGCTAATCCACTATGCCATTTCTAATCCATTAAAGAAAGAGGTGACAGAACAGGCCACTTTTCAATTCATTCGTAAAGAGGGATAAAGTAATTAGGAATATTCAATAACATCATTTGTGAAACCCTCTAATTATCCAGCACTAGAAACTGAAAAGGACAGGAATTTTTTTTTGAAAGCCCTTTCTATTAAAAATGAATGACTGACCACACATGACACACACATACACACTCACTGTAGAGCAACAACCTTATATATCTTGAAGCATGCCGGTTCCACAATGAAGTAAGTGACCAGCCTTGCAAAAACTTTTTTGTGTTTAGACACAAGAGAGTACTTGTGAATGTCTGAACTGCAGCTTAGCTCTCCATTGGTACCATATAAACAGTTTTGATCATAGCAACTAATGCATTCAGTGCAGGTTCTTTAAAAGGAGTTCTCTCATCCATGCCAGCATTTGCAATACAGCCAAGTGCAAGTCAGCAGAAAGTCCTCCTTGATAACACTGCCATACAAAGCCATTCCTTGTCACACGGATTTTAGTTGAAGCTGTCAATAGAGGCAAAGCACAATAGACATGTTAAATGACTTCTTGAATGACTTAGGTTCTATTATTATCTGGAAGTCATTGAGAAACCAACCATGGCTTCACAGGTGATCAGAAAAATGCCTTTTACATTTTTGAATACTGCCATACGCAGAAAGATAGACAGATGCAATCAAAGGGAAAATAAGCCTTTTTATTCTAAAAAGTGACCCAAAAAATCAAGCTGAAATCTGGCACTGACAGACCTACCGAACTTGTGAAGCCACTCTTAATCCTTAAAATGAAGTGCAGGCAAACTTTTATTCACTCAGACTCATGGGGCCCAGCCAGTATCAAGAGTGATGCAAATGTGTCAGCGTTCCAAATGGCTGGATGCACACAGATCAGTTGCCAGTGGGAAACTGAGGAGTACCTTACTAGACCACTTGGTTGCTTCCCGATGCAGAGACTGAGCAGCGGCCAGAATGGGCTGGTTAACAGGCTGACTGGTTGGCATTAACAGCAGCTCAGGCTCGTAATCATCTTCAGTGTCAGAGGGGAGAGTGAATTCAACATCATCTGCATCCTCCTGCTCATCTACATCTACATCAGCCTCAGTGGCTTCATTAGGCTTTGAAGATGGCAGGGAGATTGGAGAAACAGGGACAGTTAGTATTAGAAGCAGGATTTGGTAGAAGAGATGAGCTGGTTTAGTAATCAAACAACCTCTTGATCTATGAAAGGAAAATGAAAGCAATCCAAGGATCAGCAGAAAGGGGGCCAACCATTTCACTTGTGAACTGGTATTACTAAGAAATTAAGGAGAGAAAAAGTTAGGATAATTTGAAATATGTGGAAAGAAATATTGTTCAGATGAGTACACATGATTTATCTTATGCATTTCACGGAAATCTGAATTTCAGAACATTTTCTGGCAAGACAATGATTCTATTTTTTTTTTTTTTTTTTTATATAAGCCAATGAGACTAGAAGTACATGCATAGCAGACAAGGACCCAGTACTGATGAAAACAAACTTTGCCTGTGGATGTGGTTTCACATAAGGATGTCTAGATGGAATAAGAATAGGATGAGGTAATACAGCTGCCAGACACTGCTTTCTGTTCCCTTAGGGCATGGCTACACTTGCAGATGTAGAGCACTGGGAGTTAAACTCGCCTTCGGAGAGCACAGTAGGGAAAGCGCTGCAGTCTGTCCACACTGACAGCTGCTTGTGCACCAGCGTGGCCACATTTGCTGCACTTGCAGCGGCACTGGGAATGGTGCATTATGGGCAGCTATCCCAGCATGCAAGTGACTGCAATGTGCTTTTCAAATGGGGGGGGTGGAGTGGAGTGTAACAGGGAGTGTGTTGTGTATATGTGGGGGAGAGAGAGTAGGGTTTTGGGGGGCTTAGTGCATGTCAGCATGCTGTCTCGTTAGCCCAGACAGTAGCAGACCCCTCCTCACCCCTCCTTTCTCTCTCTCATACACAGCATTGCACACTAATGGCTTGCATGCCTGCTGTCAGAAACAGAGCTGTAGGGATGTGGAAATGCCCTTTCAAAGGAGTTCAAAACAATGACAAGAGTGGCCACTTGACTTACGGGGATTATGGGACATTTCTGGAGGCCGATCAGAGTGCAATAACCCAACACCTCGTTCACACTGACACTCGTGCGTTGCAGCCAAGGTGCAGCAAACATTATTCCTCTCGCTGAGGTGGAATACCAGCAGCGCTGTAGCCGCGGAGACAGAGCGCTCTGCGTGCCTTGCCAGTGTGGACGGGGAGTGAGCTAGGGCATCTGGGGCTCCTTTACTGTGCTGTAACTCAAGTGTAGCCAAGCCCTTAGAGAAGTAAAGAAAAGAATTAACAACAGAGGAGTAGCAGGATTGGAAATGAAGGGCTATCCGAGTACACAGAGAACAAAAAAGATTAAAGAGAAAGGAGATCGTTCTTCATAAATGAAGTTATTAGTGTTTGTTAACAGACTGAAAATGGAGTTAGGAAAACAAAGCACTGTGAATAAGAATGTTTAGAGTACAAAGGGATTATGAAGAGGACTATATTGTTTTGCCATAATGTTGCAGTTATTACCTTTTTGTGTGTGAAAAAATGATGATTTAATGGCTATAGTGCAGAGAGTGGGGAGGAGATACCTAAGAAAACAACGTCACAGCATATTTTGCATGGCATGTTACCATAGCCAACACTTCCAGGACATTGCATTATACAAAATTACTAATCACATTCTTCATACCAGATGAAGAGAGTGAAACAAGCCAAACAATCCTTATCAAGAAGCTATGTATTTTCTAATGTGCCTTGTTTTTAAGGCAAGGCAAGGCCTTTTATGGACAAAACATTGAAAGGGAAAAGCTATAATTTAAACTCAATAAGTGACTCATCTTAAAAAAAATTAATCATGCAGAGCATCTTCCAGACATTACACAATATAAGCCCCTTTTGATTGATGGGCTTTATAATTCTTTATACTGAAGCCTAATTTAACTCTCAAACCCTAATGCCAAAGCTATGCTGATATAGAGAATGCAGAGACGGAAACTGACCCACTTGGGCTTATGGACCCTCCATAAGACATTATGAAGGTGAGAGAACTCCAGGGTTTGCCCAGTGAAAAACGACATTTGTAAAAGGATTAAATTGGTAACTTTCAAGTCTTATAAAGACAGAGCATTAAAAAGCCTGTTAAAAAAATATTAAGCATTCCCTCTTCGTTCCCCCCTCCCTCCCCCAAGATATAGACGCGTCTGTTTGTGACAAAAAAAACCCAGGAAAACACAGAAGTGAAAGATTGGCTTTGTGAACTGACAGCCTGCCTCAGCCTGAAGTCTGGCAGGCTTGGGATGAGCTGGATCTTGTGTCTCATGATCTGTCAAGTCCCACACACCATGCTCAGTGCCTGCCATGCTAGATTTTCTCCATAAGAGAAGGCCACCTCCTGTGGCTGCAGTGGAAAGTTAAAGACTCATCTTTTAAATACACCTCTACTCTGATATAACATGAATTCAGATATAACGCGGTAAAGTAGTGCTCGGGGAGGGCAGGGCTGTGCACTCCAGCAGATCAAAGCAAGTTCGATATAAGGTGGTTTCACCTACAATGCCGTAAGATTTTTTTTGGCTCCCGAGGACAGCATTATATCGGAGTAGAAGTGTAGCTTCTCTGAGGATCATTACTGCTCAAAAGAAAACATTTTAAAACTAAACCCAGAGTAAATCCAAGATGGTATCCACAATCTGCAGGGAAGAGTGGGAGAAGGTGACACACACCATGGGACACTGCAATTTCCTGAAGTTGTACTCATGGGACCAGCTTGCTTTGCAGCTGGTGTGACTTTAAAACCATGAACGAAGGATGAAAAGTTAGACTTCAATTTCCTGGTTTTGTTGGTTTGAATCACTTTTCTTGAAAGGTTCTGAAAATATTGTTTTATAAGCCAGAGACTCAGAGTTTAGACTGATGCTAAAAACAGGAGAAGTTGTACATTGTTATTTTTTTAAGCTGTATTGGTGTTTTGCTCTCATAGGTAAATATTTTAGTAGGCATATTACTTAACATACAAACTATATATGGTAACCAAATATTTCAGTACGTATTGTATTTAATTGTATTGTCAGCTTTAAAATCCAAACCACTAAGCACTTTTTGAAAAGTGCAAATTATAACCCATTGTTCCTCAAAATTACCTTTTAAGATGATTAACACGATAAAGGAGTAATCCTTTTGGGATATAAACACACACAGGTAACACTAAAGCAAGCAGAAAATATACTAAACTTCTCATGTAAAACACAGTTCTAGTCGGAAAAGTGGCTCCAAAATGGATTTGTGAGGTTTCTTGTTTATTACATCAATGATCCTGATCGATTTTCCTCATTTTACAAGTAAAGAGGCCTTTTCCAACTCAGTGCTCCTAACTCATTAGAATTTGTTCACATATCATCCCAAACAATGGCCTACAAATTCTGGCCTACAAGTTACACCTGTGGAAGCCCACACCTGCTGCCTAGAATGGGCTTTTTACAGCTGCAAACGAGGACAGAATTTGTCTCTATAACTGTAACATAGCAAAAACTTACAGTGATGTGCAAGCCAGAATAGACTCAGTGTGTGTAAGCGTGACTGAATAAAAAGGAGTGAGGTGGTCCCATTTTTATGCTATCACTTTGACCATAACTGCACCTTACAAACTTTAAAATAATTTCTACGCAGTATATTTACACAGCTATTGTAGAAAGGCTCTCCCCAGAATTAACACAACCCAGCTCACAAGTGCTGCAAGTTTCACTTTTCCTATGCATGGAATTCTAATGCACCGAGCATTAATCTCCCAATTCAGTGCTAATTATAACTCTTTAAACTGAATAATCTTTGACCCCAAAGTCATACAATGGCTTTTAATAATAAGGTGTCTTAACAAATAGTACCTTCCTAGAACACACAGCTCAAAAGGGTAGGGGTTATTTTAAACAAAGATGATACATCTTCTAGAAACAGATGGCTCAGGAGAAGAGTTAAATGGATGAGCCACCTACAGTCACCCAATCTAGCCTGACGGGTTGGTTTCTGTGATGTCCAGCAGAACTACTTACAGTAGTTGTAACTTAGTTATCAGTTTCCTACCTTAAAAAGGCAAAAAATATCAATGGTTCTGTGACATACTAACCATCTCTGATGACCACAAACATAAAGTGAGCATGGAAGGCAAACCCATGTTTTCACAGAATGTAAGGTGCATTATAGTAGCTCTCCACATAAGAATGACTTTGAGAAAAGCTGTTCTGCTATTTTATGTTTTGAAGGTAAAAAGCTTCTAATTTCTCCAGCAGCAATGATTCAAGAATAGCTATTCAGTGGATGGGTATAAACATTCAAACTGAGTGGCTTCACTATTTCAGGGATGCTATAATCAAGGGCCTGTCTACTTCACAACAAGCCTGGCCTAATTCTATGGCAATCCTCTTGCGTTCTGCAGCCACATTATAGCAGTGAGGAGATTCTGTGGCATCTTCCAACTGCATTTTCATATTTAATTTTTAAAAAACTAATTATAAAATTGTACCCTTTGTTTTATGTAATATTAAATTCCATTTATTTTATTCTGCCCCCAACATTTACATTTTCAGCGCACTCCAGAACTTAGGGTATGTCTACTGAAGTGCAGCTGCACCACTGTAACGTAGACACTTCCCTTCTGTTGCTGTAGTAAATCTATCCTCTCAAGAGGAAGCAGGTAGGTCAATTGTAGAATTCTTCCATCGAACTAGCTGTATTTACAGCAGGGGTTAGGTCGATCTAATTACATCACGCAGGGTGCAAAATTTTTCCACAGCCCTGAGCAATGTAGTTAGGTTGACCTAAGTTTTAGGTGTAGACCAGTGCTTAGCAGTACAAATGTATAAGTTCTATTATAAAAAAAGGTCAGGAGAAAGCAGGAGGTTTTGAAGCTGGAGAAGGGGAAACTAGGAGGTGGTTCCAGCATCTGAGAAGCTGTGGAAGGCAGTCTGGGTTTGTGGGATAAGCCCATTAATTTGGCGTGTTAACCAGTTCACTAGCACTTAAGGATACTGCCACTGAAATATGCATCATTAGTTTTCAAAATTAATACCCCATGGAGGCATATGGAGCATGTCATGTCTCACAGAGCCATTTTTTAGGGATTTACACACATCATTGCATTGACTCCTAGTCTGAGAAGTATACAAGGTTGGAAAAATGAATGCCTGTAATCTTCAGCATAATGCTGTGACAAATATCCAGCTGTTTAATCATGGCATACACAGAATCCCACCTACAATGCTTCGTTTTATCCAGGAAATGAAAGGAATGGCAACAGCTGACTTTGGACAGTCAAGCTCATGATAGGTCCTGAAGGATGATTCTGATTTCTTTCAGTTTTAGATCTTTGACTATTATTTCTTATTTCCAGAGATAAACACCTTTCTTACATTAGTTGTTAAGAGTCAATAGAAACAAGCCCTTTTATACACTTCACTTACCTTGCTAGACCATTTTCGGGCTTCATCATGTAGCTGCCTAGCAGCCATCATCATGGGCTGATTAATCACCTCTCCTGCTTTCTGCTCCGGGAACTCTTCATCCTTCTCTTCAGGAGGAGGTGGTCTGGGTGGTGGAACTTCACCCTCTGGAAGGGGTGGTTTTGGAGGCGCAAGTTCATCAGTCAGCTAAGCAAGAAAGGAATATATTCTGTACACTTGAAAATATATTCGCACAAAACATGGTACCAGGTTGTTAGACGTCAGCAGGACAATGAGGAGCTCATGCTGTCTCACATTTAAAAAGGACTCTCCATCACAAGAAAAGTATGTTCATAGTAGTTTACGCCTTTTCACACTGAAGGCTGACCTGCTAAGTTTCTGGTGCTGACCGGCCAAATACAAACTACCATTTTTATTTAAAGAATAAAACAAATGTTTTCCATTTGGTCAAAATCAGTACTTCTCCTCTACTTTAAACTAAATCATTGCCCTGGACTTATGCCCTCTGCTTAATAGAAAGGGTAGGCCAACTCCATCTAAATTCACAGGGGTTCCTTTTCTCCTGAAAGCACATTGCATGATCCATGTAACCAGAGATATAAATGGATCCAAAAGGATTCATTTTAGAGGGGCAGGGGAAGAGTGGCATGAAAGTATCAAGAAAAGCCTGTGCTATTCCCTTGTCTTGTAGTTAGAATATGTTCTGTGGCTTACCTCTCTAAGTGCTGTTTTACACTAGACGAGGCTTAAACTAAACCATATCACAGGCAAAAGTATGGGAGATCATAAAGAACATGAACTAGTGGGCAGAATTTGAGGCTTCCTCATTCCTCACTACATGAGATAAAAGCATAGAAAAGTGAAGTGATGATATTTCTAATCATTTTATTTGCTAAGACAAAAATTACAACCATTGCGCTGAAAGACACTCTCTTTAGAAGATGAAGTTAACCTCTGTATTTCCTGTTTGAAAGTCTTGTCACTTAAGAGACATGAATCTATAAAGCAAACAATGGATGGCGTCTAGCTGTCTCAAAGGTTGCCTCTCTCCCTGCGTCAAGAAGGGTTCTGTGATGTTTGTACCTCATTCAAAGTCCACTGAAGTCAATTAAAGTCTTCCATTGACTTCAGTGGTCTTTATATCAGGCTCTTTCATGAAGTGCTTCAATCTTTAATTAAGTAATTATGCTAGCTTCTAAAAAAGGACCACCAAAGCTATTTAAAAGTGAAAAGTGAAGTCCAGTACATCCCAGCACGACTCTACCTGAACTGAAGTGTCTCTGAAGAAAGTTTTATTGTCACTGGATGCAATCAGTATTTTAATCAGTGCAACTCAAATATACTATTACTGAGAAAATGAACTGCACTTACATGAAGCTGCTCAATATCTGGGGGAGGAGGAGGAGGGAAATCAGGTTCTTGAGGCTGGAAGGCTTCTCTGACTTTTGCCACAGCTCCCAGAATCCTATATCCAGAATCCAGGAAGCTCTTCTGCAAACCTGATCAGAAGATCCAATGCTTAATTTAACATGTCCTTGTTATCTTGCATGCTTGGGGGAGATGGATGGGCGAGAAGCACTACTCTCAGGAGTATTTGCAGTTTGCACAATACCTGGTTCAAATTATTTAGGTACCTTCAAAATTTAGTTGCAAAATATAATGGTACTTGAACAACAGACAGCATATTGTACAGTGAGTTTTAATTTTTGGAATGTTAATTGTAAAATAGCCAGTGGGTTTAAACCACTATGAATAGCCAAAGTAGACTCAGGCACAAACAAACATCTTGCCATTTTACAGAAAAAATACTGGTGGTCCCCTTGCCAGCACATTTCAAATATTCACCTGGGACAAAGATCACAAGACACAAATCTCTTCATAGGTGGTAACAAAAGTAGTAACAAACTAAGATCTATCCTGTTCCCTTTAACTCACTGGAGGATTTCCCATTGAATTTAATAGAAGCGTTAAGTAATGTGCATCTTGATTGCACAATTCTGGGATTTTTGAGGTCATGATATATGAACAAGGAGAAAAACTAATATATCTCTACCTCGATATAACACCGTCCTTGGGAGCCAAATTTTTTTTACCATGTTATAGGTGAAACCATGTTATATTGAACTTGCTTTGATCCACCAGAGTGCGCAGTCTTGCCCCCCGCCCGGAGCACTGCTTTACCACGTTATATCCAAATTCGTGTTATGTCAGGTGGCATTATATTGAGGTAGCGGTGTAATTTTCAAATCTGCAAACGCTTCAAGCATTAAAAAGGGGGAAAATGCTTGAGAGAAGCTCTTGCTTAATCCTTACCAGGGTCGGAAATGTTTCCTGCCACAGCTTTAGCATCCATTACCATTGGTGATATAGTTTTGCTTAAGTCGTCAGAGGCTGCCTTAACAGCTTCACGGAATTTGAGATCCTCTGAATTTTCAACCTCCTTCTTTGCCACCAACAGGATCCGGTTTGCTCGCCGAGCAATGCTGGTGGCACCAGCTACAAGCATCTGAGGTTGGATATTGGCCATTGCAACTTTACATTTATCTAGGTCTTTCTTAATAGCTTCTTCCGATGCATCCAACAGAGACTTGGTATCAATTGCTTCATCTACCAACCCTAGGATAAAAATTTAACATGTTAACATTCCACTTCCATGTATGAAAAGGGAAAAGGGCTCTGGAGGTTGTTCACATTTGGAAGTATTTACTCTTTAGATACAGAGTTTAGATTGTTAGAGAAAAGTGTGCCAGAGAAAGTTACATACAGTAGCACAAAGATACAGCATTATCTTCATCATCTGTAACAACTTAAAACAAATTTTTCCAACTATTGTCAGAGGTCACCTTGAAAGAAAGAACAAGAAATGCCATATCTAGAAATGTTATTGCATAAACAGTATATAATCCACAATCCACGCATGCCTGCCCTCATCCACAGCATGCCTGCAGCAACATGTACCACATCAGAAAGGGTGATGTCTGGAAGAAATTTGTTTTGATTGACAAGATATCCCAGTGTGGAAATACCATGTTGAAAGTGCATTAGAAATACCTATGTAAGTTTGAACTAGAGCAGCGGTTCTCAAACTGTGCGTCAGGACCCCAAAGTGGGTCCCAACCCCATTTTAATGGGGTTGCCAGGGCTGGCTTAGACTTGCTTGGCCCCCCTGGCCTGAGGCAATGGCTCCCTCCTGGGGTGGCGAGGCATGGGCAGGCTCAGGATTTGATCCCCTCTCCTGGGGTCCAGTAGTAATTTTTGTTATCAGAAGGGGGTCGCGGTGCAATAAAGTTTGAGAACCCCTGAACTAGAGAATAATGGATGGGTTTCATTTAGCACCTATATTGAAACAAGAAACCAGTATTGTTAGTACTATGGAACATAGGTGTTTTCCTGGGTCAAACTGTAGGCCTGCTATTTATTTCAGACATAAAAAGTTGTGCAGCCATTATTTTCTGCACATTTCATCCACCTTAACAGGAGAAAAATACCAAAAATTAGCAATGAGTAACAAAGTTTTCAACAAGAATTCTTTACCTGTCATTTTTTCCACATTATCAATCCATTGGTTTTTCATGGTCTCAAAATGTTCATAAGCAGCTTGATTTCCAGGGTTTCTTAAGAGAATACGAGCAGCTGATATTACCTGCCAAATGTCAAATATTTAATACAAAAATATTGTTACACAGGGACACTCTACATTGTCAGGAAAATACACTATTTTTAATACAACTAGTTGTCCAGTTTTACTTTTAATACTTATATGTCAATTTTAGTTCCACTATGAAAAGCCTTCAGCTGCACAAAGAATTTCACAGTGTGAAAATGTTTTAAAATTGCCCTTAGACATCAGGTATCTCGAATTGCAATTCACATGTCACACAAAAAGGTCCGCTTTCATGATACAATTTTGCTCAAAGGAGTTAAAGCCAATGAGCAGTATACAGCAAACACAGATCTGTATGACTGTACAAAATTATGCTTTTAGATAAAGTTAGAAAATCATTTTAAAAGAAATGAAAGAAATTATTTTCTACTCATATATGTTTTGTTAAAAATAAAAATAGGAGGAAAATTCATCTAAATTACTGCCCAGAAGTTGGAGAGCATGAGACTGTCTCCATCATCTATTCAGCCTTGTTGCATGTAATGGCTAAACACAATATCCTCATTTTGATAGTTCCACTTTAAAGTGGACGTCACAACACAAATACATACAGAGTTCTTCACGTTAGTTACATCTTAACACAAATGCTAATGGTAATATCACCAACAACTTGTTTTGGTGAATGGGATCATACAGAAAATTCCTTTGGAGATTAACAATGCCAACTAATTTATCGTATTTCTGAGATGAGTAAAGAGACCTGCGGCGTGAGTTCTCTTGCTGATTTCACAGCTGCCTGAATGCCTTCCACAGTGGTTTTATTAGCAGTTCCAACAGCAGCTGCTTTTTCTGCTGTTGCTCCAAGTCTCGCAGCATGGTTTTCAAAGTTTGCTGCCCTTTCATCAAACACCTGTGAGAGAAAGTGCATTAATAGCAGTTTACCCCCTCAAAGAGACGCTTTCTTTTCTACTCAGAGCGTCATATCATACCCTGCACCATGATGTCTGACCAACTAATAGATTTACTTCAGACACTGGGGGATTTGAACCCAAGATTTCCTATTTATTAGTCAGGTGCTTTTACCAATTAGTATCTTCAGACAACGTTTTACTTTGTACTTCTTATGTTATTGCCAAGTTTTTCTAATCGAATTAACAGTATTTTAAACTGCTAATCCATCCTGTACACTTTGTTGGCAAGGGGTGTTATCAGACTTCCACTGATGCATTGTATTTCTTACATTATTCTGTACTAGAACTAGTCAGGAATGCCTTACACTGCATAATAAAGGGCATTTTGTCACAGCAGCTTTGAACCCATACCTCCCTAGGAATTAATTTGCCTACCAAAAACTAGGTGTTGTTGATGAGAAGAATGCAGCATATGCCAAAGATTCTTGATACAATTATTTCTAATTGATTAGAAGTTACACAGAGTTTTCCTAAAAGGCTTTCATATGTTTAGTTTTAAAAGTAAGAGAAATAAAACAGAAAAGAATTTTCCATGGAAGGTTATAATAAAGTGGATATTTATTCTAGAAACTAAAATGTTCTAAATAGAAAAATCTCCACACACACACACACACACACACACTTTATTTCATGTACTTATTTTCGGAATATATGCTCTAGTCTTGGGAGGGGGGGGGCGGGGAGACAGAGGCTCTATCCTGCAAAGCCAAATTCTCAGGCATCTGTAATCATTCTGGCCCTGTACCAACCAGCTGGCCAAATACAACTTCCAAGTACAGCACTTAGTACACTTTGCATAAAGCCAGCGATCAGAAGCCTAGAAAGTGGGTTTCATAGTGAAAAAAAATTAGGTCTAAGACATTGATTGATGCGTCCTTGCATGAACATGATCAGCATCTATTACATATAAAGATATAAAAATGATTAACTAGTTTAAGGACCCATCTGTCATACCAGTAGCTTAAGAATGTCAACAGTATCAGGACAGGAAGATCCTTGGTAAAATCCTAGCATTTACTGAATGTTTAGGGACTAATTTTCCAGTGAATCATGACACAGCCTTCAACTCCCAGTAGTTCAGACTACTGCTCTTCCATTCTTTATTAGCAATTATGGATCAGAAGAGTAAGGGCAAAATCTTGTTTTACAAAACTGTAGTTAAGTATTAGAAGCTGAATGTAAGAAAATATTGGTTGTTCTTACCACACTTACCTCATCCCTATTGGGTGCATCAGGAGGTGCAGTGGCTGCCACTGCCAATAGTTTAATTGGGGTTGTAGTGTCACTAAAAATATCAGAAACCTCCTGGGTCATAGCTTCTTGCATCCTTGTTTTCAGATCCTGAAAAACATGGCACGAAAATTGTAAGATTTTGTAGGACCATCAAATCACAGAAACAGCATTCTTGCAAAAACAAAGTTCATGGGACCACACAAAATGGCAACCAACAGAAATATCCTCTACCAAGTATTTTTACAATACTGCTTCTTAAAGCCATCTGTAATGTTAACCCTTTGGCTACTAGCGATTACAGACCAAATTACCATTGAGGGAATGAATAGTATAGTGTGAGACCTTAGATAGCCTCACATAAATAGCTGCTGATGTGGTATCTTTGGTAAGTGAAAAACTTTAAATACTTGGCCAGTTTTCTGAGCAACCCCTTCCATGTACAAAACACATCCTGCTACTCATCAGGAATTGCAGATAGAATAGACTCTTTAAATTAGTCTGTCAATCCCACAGCACACCAAGATTTGGTCCCTAAAGTATGAAATCAAATGCTTTAAGTCTCACTTGAAGCATGGAGCTCTCTATAGTTCCAGTGAAAGCTGCTTCCACAGTCACGTATTCAGTGTAAGTTTTCCTGTGCTACTTCATACTGAATTTAATATTTATTTAACCACCCCACCAGCATGAGCAGAGGCTTCCATAGCACTTAAACTGCTATAAAATGGTGAAGGTTCTACCTATAGTGAAGTTTTACCTTCAAAGAATCCTGGAGCTGAGTGGCAATCGCCCTAGCCTGAGGAGACTCTCCTTCTCCTCTTGCTGCCAGATCAGCTAGCTGGGCAGTCAGCTGTTCTACACGATCACATTTGGCAAGGAGATCTTGACGATAAGGTCCTATCATGACATTGGCTAAACGACGACCTTCAGCCACCAGTCCCCGGATTGCAGCCTGGCCTACAATAAAATGAAGTACTTCAATAATTCACAGACCCCAGAGGTAGAGAGTAATTCAGTTATACTGTCACGTGAGTAGCAATTAAGGACAAATTTTATTTTTCGGTTCAACAATTAACCTTCTGGTTATTCATCTGTATTTGAAGGAAGAGATTTGCATTCAACAGCAATGGAGAGTTAAAGTCTCTTCAAACTCTCCTTTTATGCAATAATCTGATGCTAGGCCTGAGCCTCACCATCCTTAGCTAGGGTGGGTTGGCAAGAACAGAATATTAGTTAATTGTGTTCCCACTGATCTAATCACCATGATCTTGATACCACTTTACCAATACTCACCAATTCTGATTACTGTAAATTGGCCTCCATCTCTCAAAAATTATTTTAGGAAAAAAAAGTTTAGGTGCACTAACTCAGTGTTTCTCAAACTGAGCCTGCAGCTTGTGCAGGGAAAGCCCCTGGTGGGCTGAGCTGGTTTGTTTACCTGCCCCATCTGCAGATCCGGCTGATCGCAGTTCCCACTGGCCGCGGATCGCCACTGCAGGCCAATGGGAGCTGCTGGAAGTGGCGCGGGCCGAGGGACTTACTGGCCTTGCTGCAAAGGCAACAAGGAGGAAGAGACAAAGGCGTAGAAAACAGTAGTGATGTGCATTATATCCTCTTTTCTTCAGACATCATAGATAAGAGAGATTTATCAGCTGTGATGTGAGACTTACGTTTCCACGGGTTGGGGCGGAGGCGGGGGGGACAACCACTTTTTTTTGCAAATCATCTCAATATTTAGTCTTGACAATCTCTTGTGTTCATTTGTTTAGAGATTGGTGTTCTTTGTTTTTCTAATACCACAGCAGTGTTCTTTTAAATAGGAGTAATTACATGCAAGTCTTCAAGATACATGGAGTATGGCTATCTTCACTTAAGTCTAACACACACAAATTTGGCTGACTGACTGTGCAACAGAGAAGTTTAGAGCTCAGGAAATAAGCTTACAGATTTGGTCATGGAGAGATGAGAATAATTTTGTCACAGCCCCAGAATATACGAGATGCAACGCAGAGTACTGACAGCAATGTTTTGTGACATCTCTTAGTTTAGCCAAGTAGTCTTGTTAGAATCCAGTAATATCTATTCAAGTTGTTATTTTGGAGTAAGCAAAGAGAAGGTGATGAAGACATTCGTTTGATATTTCACCCTATCCTGCCCAATTTTTAATCTGGCAGTGAGAATTAAAGATTTAAATCCATTTATCGCTCAGTAGAAGCAGATTACAATAAAGCTGTTTACAAAGCAAACAGAGGAGATGCCAGCAAAATAACTTACACCATTATAGAACAACATATGTTTTATGGTTCAGAATTTAAATCAATTCATACTATAATGTCAAGTTTTACACTGGGAGAAGTGTAAACATGCAAAAAATTATTTGAGACACGGTCAACTCCCTGTTCAGAGAAATATTTTCATAAAGCTAAATTTACCAGGGCCAAATTATTGGAATAGTACCGTAGAGATCTAACAGAGCACCATGTTCTCAATGAATCCTTCGTAGAGAAATCTTACCAACGGCCAAAACAAATGCAACAGATTTAAAATAAAAGTCAAAACCAACACACATTAATGCAACATTACGACAAATTTTTAAACGCTTAAATGCAGAAGTTAAGGCTCCCACAACTACTTATTCTGTCCCTTCACACATTTTTGGCATTATATATTATTGCATCTATTGACTGAAACCTTAACTTACTTCCAGTGCAGGAGAATTCCAATTCCTATAGAAATTACATAATTTGCATATAAAATCTCAAATGTAACTATGCAATTATATATTTTTTTCACCTAAACTTTTGCTATTGTTTCTTTGAAAGGGGAAAGATGAACAATCATATCTGTTTACATTTCACGCTTCCAGGAGCTTAATGCTGATGTAGGATGCAGTGGATTCTGGGGCAGTTTGAAATTGGAGACGCTTCCACCAACCAGACCTCCTGGGACACTCTTTCACAGTTTCCAGAAGGCCTGGGGAGTCTCATCACACTTTGTTGTGTAGTTCCTGCATCAGGAAATTGCTAAAATTGCATGGTATATTCCATGTTGTCAACTTCTATAGAAAATGTGCAGAGTTCAAAAATAAAAAGGTCTCTTTAACTGCTAGCCTTGTAATCCCTACCTGCGATCTAAAAATCAGGTTGTTCATGCACCAACAGAAGTAATCCTGACTGCACTGAAATATGGGGGCAGACCCTGAAGGTCTACAGCTGCACTACATCTGGCTCACCTCACTACTATGATGAATGAGATCATAAAACAAAGATTTCAAAGAAGCCTTTATTAAAATTATTTTTTGGATAAAAGCCATCCTGCAAGCTAGAAAGCTGGTCAGAAAACAAAAACACCACAAATGTGGTGGACGTGGATGAATCATTTGTCTTCATAAAAAGGTTTAATTAATTTTCCCACCATTTCCAATTATTAACAAAAAAGCAACTCCTGAATCATTACTATATGCTTGTAAGTGACATACCATGACTATCTGATCATTTTTTCCATTGTTTGCTGGTAACAAAATAATACTGCTGTTCCATAAGATTGTGTAGAAACTGTATCAGGTGAAGCCATATCTTTAAGAAAAACCTTACAGAATGAAACATCTACTTTCTATTCACATGGGAGTTAATTTCCTAATTTGCCAGCCAATATACAAATGTGTATTTTAGGCATTGTACTTGAATTACAAACAATACAAAGCAGTCTAAAAACATAGCATTCTCTTTTGTTCCTACTTACATGTATGGATATTAGAAAGTAACTTCAAAGGCATGTATGGTACCACTTGTTGACTCATCAAGTTTTTTGTAAGCACAGTGATTTTATACCAATTTTTATTTAGAATAGTGAACGCATGTTAAATTCACAAATCCAATTGATCTGACCATCACCTTAGAAAGTTTCCTTAGCCTTTATGCCCTATCTGCATTGCAAGCTCTCCCATCTTTGATATGATGCTCATTTTCCTCTGTATAGGTTCAAGTGAAGCATCCATCACCACACTTCATCATTCACCAGCAGAAGCAGCACAGAATGCTGCAATGAGCCACATGCTATGAACCACACACCTCTACATAAATCAAATGTCTCAAATATGCTAAACAAAAATCTCAGGAGACACAGTTTTATTGTTCCAATTTATTATGAAGCCAAACAGTGATTCAGCAAACAGCTCACCTACTCCACGGTCATCAACTGTTGGATTGTCAATCCACCTTTGAGCTTGCTCAATCTTGCCCTCCAAATGAACAGCTGCCTTAACTGGCCTGGTGTTTGCTACGGCCCTGTTTGTTTTAGACTGTAAATTCTGCAGTGATGTAGCTACTTGCTTAGCCAGTACCCGGGCCTCTGGAGAGTCTCCTTTCCCACTGAAAATCCAAGAAAGATAGTTGCAGTCATACACTCAACTGAAATCAAGACATTATATATTTTTGAAAACAGATTTAACTATCAAGTATCAGAGAGGGGTAGCTGAGTTAGTCTGTATCCACAAAAACAATGAGCAGCCGTACAGAACGCAACGCCATCCACGGCCTCAGAAATAACTCTGACATTATAATCGAAGGGGCTTCAAAAAGAAACCACAGAGCTACAATTCATTTGCAAACTTAACACCATTTATTTTGGCTTGGACTGGGAGTGGCTAGCTGACTACAAAAGCAATTTTCCCTCTCTTAGTATTGACACCTTCCTCATCAATTATTGGGAGTGGACCACATCTACCCTGATTGAATTGGCCTTGTAATCACTGGTTCTCCACTTGTAAGGTAACTCCTTCCTTAGAGGTTTTTAAGGTCAGGCTTGACAAAGCCTTGGTTGGGATAATTTAGTTGGGGATTGGTCCTGCTTTGAGCAGGGGATTGGACTAGATGACCTCCTGAGGTCCCTTCCAACCCCGATATTCTGTGATTCCATGATTCCCTTCTCTTCATGTGCCAGTATATTTATACTTGTATCTGTAATTTTCACTCCATGCATCTGAAGAAGTGTTTTTTTTTTTACCCACAAAAGCTTATGCCCAAACAAACATGTTAGTCTTTAAGATGCCACCAGACTCCTCATTGTTTCTGTAGATTTAACTGTGATACTCTCATGACTCAATTCACTATAACTATGTTCATTATGTACAAAAACAGAAATTAAGACTAATGACCAACACCAGACTTTATTTATGGGGTTAGAAAGACATCAATATAAGGACTGTAGGGTTGCAAAATCTGAAGAAAACCCTATGTTAAAAGCACTAACTACAAATGTAAAAAATGAGATTTAGTATTAAAGGCCACTGTTGATACCACATAAGCGTTACCTTCCTCTTCCACCATGCACTTTCTTTTCAGATCTGATACTGAAACACTTTCTTTAGCTAAGCACTGAACTAAGGCTGACAGAGCCTTGTGGGGCCATTTTAATGCTATGCTTTTCTAAGATTTATCTGTATTAGAACATAGGTATAATGATTAATGATCCAAGTGCTTGAAAGATCATCTGACAGTTTAGTAACTTTCTTAAAGAACCAGAGTTATCATTTGGGATGGCAATTGTATATGTAAATGCATATGTGCAACTTAGTATTACAGACCGTGGCGAAATTCTGTGTTATTCTGCAGCTCCTTTCTAGTACTCCAGTGGTGCAAAGAGGACAGTTTCTGGCTTCACTTTGCCTGTGGAGAATTTTTATGGCAGAGCAGATAAATATCTTCTTATAGGAGGACCTCAAGCCATCTAATGTTCTGCAGCACAGATATGGTACAGGAAGGAATCCTTTGCTACAAGCTACTAGTCCATCTGAAGTGTAAGACTACGATATTCTCTGTCCCATGAAAATGTTTTACTCCATGCAAGAGGAAAACCCACAGTATGAGAACAGCTAATTATACTTTCAGGATGAGCAGCAGAGAATCCTGTGGCACCTTATAGACTAACAGAAGTTTTGGAGCATGAGCTTTCGTGGGTGAATACCCACTTCGTCAGACGCAGGTAGCTGAAATGCCAGCAGAATATAATTAACGCATAGCAAGCAACTAGCTGGATAACGAGTTAGTTCAATCAGGGAGGTAGGCCGTTCTAGCATAGAGGTGTTGAAACACAAGGAGGAGAACTGTTCTGTAATGGCAAGCCTCACAGATCTTTGTTAGTCCAGAGCTGATGTGGTCAAATTTACAATGAACTGAAGCTCAGCGTTCTCTTTGAAGTCTAGGTCCTGAAGTTTTTTGCTGCAGAGATGCACCTTAGGTCTGCTATAGTTGGCCAGGGAGGTGAAGTGCTCTCTACAGATTTGTATATGCCATTCCTGATTACTGATTTGGTGCATTTATCCTTTTCGTAGTGACTGTCCAGTTTGCGATGTACATAGCAAGGGAGCTGGCATATGATGGCGTATATACATGTGTGACGTGCAGGTGAATGAACCAGTAGTGTGGCTGATCTGGTAAGTCCTGTGATGGTTCGCTGGTGTAGATATGCGGGCAAGCTGATATGGGTTTGTTGCATGGATTGGTTCCTGAAGTAGAGTTACTATGTACGGTGTGCAGTTGTGTGAAATACGTTTAGGTTGGCAGGTGTCTGTGGGCAGGATTGGCCTGCCACCAAGACGTGAAAGTGTGATCATTGTCAGGGGTTGTAGATCTCTGATGATTGTGTTGGGGTTTAGCTGGGGCTGTATGCGATGCCAGTGGAGTCCTGTTGTTCTTTCTTGGGTTTTCTGTAGTAGGAGGCTTCTGGGTACACGTCTGGCTCTGTTGATCTGTTTCCTAATTTCCTCGTGCGGATTGTAGTTTGAGATGCTTGTGGAATTTGTAGTAGTCTCTGTTTAGGGTTAGAGCAGATGCGTTGTACTCGCTTGGTGTAGACAACAGATCGTGTGATGTGCCCGGGATGGAAGCTGGAGCTGAAGGTAGCGCTAGCGGTCGGTAGGTTTTCGATATAGGTTGTTAATGTGACCATCACTTTTTACTGGGTCTAGAAAGTGGACTTCCTGTGTAGATTGTCCAGGCTGAGGTTGATGTGGGGTGGAGTTGTTGAAATGTGGTGGGAATTTTCTAGAGTCTCTCTTCCCAGGGTCCAGATGATGAAGATGTCATCAGTGTAGCGTAGGTAGAAGAGCGTGAGAGTGACGAGAGCTGAGGACGTTGTTCCAGTAGCCATAAAAATATTGGTGGTATTGTGGGCATCGGGCCTAGCATGCACTGATCTGAGATATATATTGTCATCAACTTGAAATAGTTGTTGTGAGATAAAGGCACAGAGTCACAGCCATTGTGCTGTGGCATCCTCAGGATACTGTTTGACAGCTTGATTCCATCTTGTGTGGATGTTTGTGAGAGCCTCTATATCCATGTGGTAGGATGTTTTTCTTTCACAGTCTTGGTGGCAGCCAATCTTGCCACAGACAACTGCCAACCTGAAACTATTCTCACCAGCAATGCACACCGTACCATAGTAATCTACTCAGGAACCAATCCATGCAACAACTCCGATGCCAACTCTGCCGCATATCTACACAGCGACACCATCACAGACCTAACCAGATCAGCTACCATCAGCGTTCATTACCTGCACGTCCACCAATGTAATATACGCATCATATGCCAGCAATGCCCCTCTGCTATGTACATCGGCCACTGGACAGTCACTACGGAAAGGAAATGGACCAAATCAGATATCAGATAGCAGTATACAAAAAACTTTAGGAGAGCACTTCACTCCCTGCACACTATAGCAGACCTTAGTGGCATCTGCAGCAAAAAAACTTCAGGACCAGACTTCAAAGAGAACTCTGAGCTTCAGTTCATCTGTAAATTGACACATCAGCTCTGGACTAAACAGACTGTGAATGGCTTGCCAATTACAGACACAGTCTCTCCTTGTTTTCACACCTCTACTGCTAGAACAGCTCATCCTCCCTGATTGAACTAACCTCGTTATCTCTAGCTTGCTTGCTAGCATATATATACCTGCCCCTGGAAATTTCACTACCTGCGTCTGACGAGTGGGTATCACCACGGAAAGCTCACCTCCAAACTTCTGTTAGTCTATTAAGGTGCCACAGATTCTCTGCTGCTTTTACAATCCAGACTAACACGGCTACCCTCTGATACTTTCAGGATGAAATTTCTCTGCTAACTAGTTTGAATTTCCTGATCATCGAATTCCGCACTCAACAAACACTGCAAGATGCTCAAATACACAATCTGTGCAGATATATATACTGTCTTCGTAGATCTGACAGTTTAGCTGTCAGAGCAGAGATTCTCCCAGGAACGCAGAATATCATCTCTATCTTTGGGTCTCACACAGTTCTGCAATTTTCCTGGCTTCGGCCATAATTCCCCGAATTTGTTCTCCCTTCACTTCCCCATTGGGTCTGCGAGCCAGTTCTTCATATATAAAGAAATAGAAAAAAAGATTAAATCACCTACTATATAAAATCTTTTGACAAGGCATTTCACAAAAGATTCTTATACTGATATTCAATGGCAACCAGGTAATTGTTATATGAGGCAAGCATACAAAGTTATGTACATCTTAGCTTCCATTGTCAAGTCCCATTCACATACACATTTTCACAAGTGCACTTTAACTAGATTCAGTTTAAGTATTCACAACTGTTTTATACCTATGTTTCTGACAAGTTAAAAAAAAATTTTTTTTTTTGACAACGTAGAGTTCTTTTTAGGAATCATTCTAAAAATGTACAATAGAATGTTGGATAATAGTTCTTTTTTTAGCACTGAATTAATGGAGTGCATGACCTAACAATTGAAGATTAAGTTTTGCTGTTAAGAAGATACTGTACTACATATTCTTCCTCCATTATAAAGCTGAATAAACTACCCTCTTGATCAACAATGTACTGTTTTACAATTTGCATAAACACACAGCAGCTCTCAAACTGCATTTGTACTTCCCCCAGAGAGCCAAAAGGAGTTTAACATTGCAAAACTTTCATAGTATTGGCTCCATAATTCTTTAACGAAAATGTTATGGCTAAAATTAGACTGTACCTCCCCCTTTATTTTCAGAAAGGTATCAGCTTACATCTGTGTTAAAAGGATTTCCATCTTGAGAGAGAGAGAGAGAGAGAGATTGTGAGAAACTGTAACAGAACTTCTGTGAGCTCCCACTAGATAGTGAAATCAGAAAGAAGAGACTTATGTACGTTCAAGAAAGCATCCCCAATATATAGCTCATGTAAAGTATTGGGGATGCCTGCAATAGTTCAGCACAGTAACTTAAAGGCACAGTTTGAGAGACTTTGGGAATTCATAAAATTACTACGTACCTGAGCAGCATCAATTTTTTTAGCAATCGCCTGTTTAGAGTTAGTCATGGCCTCCAGTTTGTGGGCTGCATTTTCCACTTTTGCTGTAAGTAAATCCAGACCTTGAGACACCTGCTGTGCTTTCTGCATGGCCATTGGTGTAGCACCTTGTCCTCTACTCAAAAAACACAAAGATCATCATAGGAATATCATACAAAAAGTATTTTTTTAAATTACAAAAGACACTAACTGTTGTTTTTAAACTTTTCATCAATTCCTACCACAGCCATGATATTGCAAAGGTGTTCAGGAGACATGTTTAAAAAGTATGCTGGGGCGCGGGAACAAGAAGTCAACAGCTCATCTGAACACTGGCTAGGACAGGTGCCTCTTAAAAGGAAACACAAATGGTGCCTCTCTCTTACTAGAGTTTTACATGCAGCATCAGCACAAGAACCGAATTTTTTGAAGGCTCCCTAGTATGACAACGAGAAGAGGAAAGGGCATTATGGGAGCCGAGTGCAACTGAATTACCCATGGCAGAGCTCTGTGTCTACTTCCTCTGTTCATTCCTCAGAGGTTTCCCAACACTCCTAGGACAGTTTAAACAATGGCACTTAGGGGGAATAATCCTTTGCCACATCTTATGCTGCATAAAGCAAGGACGACTGTTTTAAATGAGTTATGTACTGCAATTCAAAGGGACATTCTTCTTTGGTTCCCATATTTACACCAGGTCAAAATACTGAAAAATACACACAGGCTCTTGGTAGGACATCTTACTAAATTGGAACCCGAGAGAAGGTTATTGAAATACATGTAGGAGATCAGCAAGGTGCTGCAGGAGAAGAACTGAAACCACTACAGGTGGCTGTTCAAACATTTAGAAATAAAGTACAACTGAAGAGGAACATTCTTTAAAGTAGGAGCCCAAGAATCTTACAGGTTTTTAGATGTGGCTGTAGGAATCTCAGGTTCTAAGTGTCTGAAGTACTTGGGTTAATAAAGAGATTTTTCCTCTTATAAAATAATACTTTGTTAGTTTAAGAGAGCAGGCATGGATGACGGGGGGCAGGGGGAAAACACCAAACGAGGTGGTTGTGGATAATTATGTAATAGGAAGTATAAAGGTCCCCTCTTGTGGGTCAGGCCAGATCTCTAGATATGCTTCTTCAACCCTAACCTCTGAGAAATTAAAGTATAAGGACTTTTAACTATTTAGCCAGTTAAATAGCTTTTAACGGGGGGGGGGGGGAATGGGGAGAGAGGTTCGTCATTGTCCTGGACATCTTAAGCCAATACAAGACTGGCATCAACTGTTGCTTTGTGAAAGCAAGAAAACTCAGCCTCGAGACTGAATTTGTCCTTGATGCTCTGCAAAAAAACAGGTAAAATTTCAAGGCAAATCCTCCATTATTTCTTTATGAATCTGCTAGAAACTTTTAGATTGAAGTTTTAACTTTTTTCTTCCACTGCTCCCACGAAGGCTGAAATGGATCGACACCTTGAAACTGGTTTTGAGGACAATGCAACTAATAAATTTAGAGACTGCTTCAGGTTTAAGAATTGCACAAATGGAATCATTAAGCAACTAAGTTAATATTCTGAAAGTTGGAACAGATTTGTGCCTTTTGATGTACAAGGACTGTGAACTGATAACGACTGTTAATGTACATAAGTGCTTATTTAGCTAAATATGAAAGAAGTATTCCAGGCATGAGGGTATACCACCAAAATGTTTTACAGTTTGCCATAAAGCTATTAAATCCACTGCTTTTTTTGTTTTTTGTTTTTTTTAAAAAGAGAGCTCAAAATAAGTAACTTGTAAGTAATTTCTGGCTTTGTTCACTTCTCACCCATATTTCACTAGGAGGATTATGCCAGAAGAGGCCATTTGGTTTACGCAAGTTTGAAAAACATGGTATTTATGAAGTTTTGTTTTACATGCCCTCCTCTTACCAATTTCTTTTGCCACTCCTGGCAATATGCAAAATTCATTAATATTTCAAAAGAAAATAATTGTGCCAGGAAGCCACTGCGTAACTACGTAATGGATCACTGGAACTGTTTATTTTGTTGAGGTTAGATCAATGTTAGGAAACTGACAGTCTTCAACTGCACATCAATTTTGTGTTCTCAGCCACGAAAATTCAATTATAAAATTCATACTACAAGGTATTTTGAAATCCTCCTGCCTTTCCACTTTCACTAAGGAACACAAGGTCCCCTGAGCTTTTGAGTATAATAAGTTCTTAGTGCTTTCGCAGTGCCTTTCCTGTTCAAAGTGCTCTACAAAACATGACCTAGCTGATCCCATTAGGCTACCATATATTGAACTGTGTCTGCTACAAAATTGCTCTTCCGGCCCAGAACCAGAATTTCATCATGGGACACTGGGCATGATTCTCCTCTCAAAACACTGTATAAGTCTGGAGTAACTCTTGCAGTCAATGAAGTTACACAGATGGAAGACTGGTGTAAGCAAAAGGATCAGGCTCATCAAGGTCAAATGCAAAATAGAAACAAAAAGAACTGTAGGTGAAGACAAACTTTTACACTATTTATCAGGGTGATGAGCAACTGCTATCTTCTGGTACATCATCTCTGGCAACCTAAAAGACAAGGGTACTCTGAATCATATGAAATGTGTTGATTTATACAAGGCACCTCAGTTTGTGGAATGATTTATACTGAGCTGAAGACTCCATTTCTGCTTGTTGATTTTTCAGGCAAATGTTTGCAACTGAGTGAAGTCTGAATGATCTAAATGAACTATTTTGTTTGCTTTGTCTCAAGAACACTTGTAAATATAAATTCACATATATGTTTTATCCTTCTGGAAGAGACGGCAAGACAAAACAAATAAGATAATGTGTACGCTCTTACAATGTAACCTGTTGTACCACAGTGATGAACATCACAGCCTAAACAGCTATATGCTTCAGAGACACCCTTTTATTAATAATAGAAGGTTTACCTAGCTCGGAGATCAGCCACTTGATCAGTCATCTGGCCTAGCATTTTACAGGTTCCCAGAATCTCTCTGCGTTCTTTGCCTGCACACAGTTCTCCCACTTTTCCGGCTTCATCAAGGATCTGCCGTATAGCTTGCTCACCAGCATCCCCTAATATGCAGGAGACAGTCAATAAGTACACTGAAAGACACTCATTACTTATTAAGAGGAAACTGCTAATTCCATCAAGACCTGCTGCACTAATCATACTCCATTCACTGAATAAAGTTCATTAATTGAAATGATTGGAAAGGCATCCAGAGTGCAAGAAATCCAGTATCTTGTACACAGACAAATGTTCCTGCAACAGTATAGTGTTGTTTTAATAGCATATCCTGTCTCATGAATTAGGCATGAAATGAATCTCTAAAGATGGTTTCATTTCCACTGATGAAGTTCCTATATAAAAGTTTAGGAATGTAAAAACATTTTAAAAGAACATGATTTTGGATTGTGGGGTGGGAGGCAAGGGAAAGAGGGACTAACTTTGAAAGTATTAGCTATCAGAGGGGTAGCCGTGTTAGTCTGGATCTGTAAAAGCAGCGGAGAATCCTGTGGCACCTTATAGACTAACAGAAGTTTTGGAGCGTGAGCTTTCGTGGTTGTTGAATACCCACTTGTCAGACGCCAGGTAGTGGAAATTTCCAGGTGGTAGGTTATATATGCGCAAGCAGCTAGATATAACAGGTTAGGTTCATTCGGCAGGATGGGCCTGTTTGCAAGAGTGTAAACCAAGGGAGAGAGATGCGTTCTTAATTGGCAAGCCATCACAGTCTTGTTTAGTCCAGTTGATTGGTGTAAATTTGCAATGAACTGAAGCTCAGAGTTTCTCTTTGAGTCTGGCTCATTGTTTGCGCAGGTATGCCACCTTAAGTCTGCTATAGTGTGCCAGGGAGGTTTGCAGTGCTCTCTACAGTTTTTGTTATAGTGCCAGTTCCTTGATATCTAATTTGTGTCCTTTATCCTTTCATAGACTGTCCAGTCTGGCCGCGAATAGCAGGGAGGCATTGCTGCATATTGACTGGCGTATATTACATTGGTGCATGCAGTGTGACTGAACCAGTGATGTGTGGGTGATTGGTTAGGTCTGTGATGGTGTCGCTGTTTAGATATGCGGGCAGAGTTGGACATCGAGTTTGTTGCCTGGATTGGTTCTGAGGTTTAGATTACTATGCGGTCGGTGTGCAGTTGCTGGTTTGTGAGAAGCGTTTCAGCGTTGGGGATTGTCCTGGTGGGCAAGTTGGCTGCACCAACTGCTGAAATTGTGGGATCATTGTCAGATGGGTTGAGATCTTCTGAATGATGCGTTGGAGGGTTTTAGATTGGGGCTGTATGCGATGGCCAGTGTGTAGTCCTGTGGTTCTTTTGGCGTTTTGTCGTGTAGTAGGAGGCTGACTGGGTACACCGTCTGCTCTGTTGATCTGTTTCTATTCCTCAGGTGGGTATTGTAGTTTGAGAATCTTGGTGAGATGTTGTAGGTGTTGGTCTCTGTCTGAGGGGTTCAGGCAGATGCGTTGTACCTCATGCTTGCGTGTATAGACATATCGTTAGATGTGCCGGGCATGAAGCTGGCCGTTATAAAGGTCGGCTAGTGTCGGTTAGGTTTCGATATAGGGTGGGTTAATTGCCATCACTTGTTTGCACCATGGGGTCTAAAAGTGGACCTCCTGTGTAGATTTCAGGCTGAGGGTGAGGTTGGGTGGACGTTGTTGAAATATGGTAGAATTTTTCTGAGTCTCCTTCCATGGTCCAGATGATGAAGAGTCATCAATGTAGCATAGGTAGCGAAGGGCCGTAGTGTAGAGAGCTGAGGACGCCCTTGTTTTCCAGTGTCAGCATAAAACTATGATATTGTGGGGCCATGCGCGGGTGCCCATAGCAGTCACTGATCTGGAATATATATTGTCATCAACTTGAAATAGTTGGTGTGCGTATAAAGGCAACAGAGCTCAGCAGCCAGGTTGCTTGTGACATCATCAAGGATACTTGTGGCCTGGACAGGCTTTATTATCTGTGTTGGATGTTTTTCTGTAGAGAGCCTCTACATCCATGTGGCGTAGATGTGTTTTCTGGAGGTGACCAATGCATTGTAGTTTCCTCAGAGAAATCAGCGTGTCCACGGTGATAGTGGGAGTGCTTGGTGGCAATAGGGTCTGAGCTAGAGCGTCACATATCAACAGTCTTCAGTGAGAGTGCCATGCCGAAGAGATGATGGCGTCAGGATTTCCGGGTTGTGGATCTTGGCATTTAGTAATAGAATAACCCCTGGTCGTGGCTCTAAAGTATTCTTGATTGTTCCGGGTGTGTGAGGGAGTGTCCTGAGGTATGATGCTGCGGTTCTAGTTGTATTCCTCAGTGGGATCTGAGGGAAGTGGCCTGTAGAATTTGGTATTGGAGAGTTGTCTGGCGGCCTCCTTTTGGTAGTCAGACCTGTTCATGTAGCCTACAGCAAAGCTTTCTTGGTGTTCAACAAAGAGCATGGTAGTTCTCGATTCTCTTTTTATTTTTAAAAAAACCACCCAGGTGTTGTAGGCACCTCCAGCACTCACAGAACAACGTTCATGTGCCAAAGAGCTTACAATTTGGGAATGACCAATGAAAGGGGCAACAAAACCATAGGGACAGCAGATTTGGGATTAATTAAGTTACTTCAATTAATTTCGTGTGCTACATGATGGACTTACTTTTTTTCATCTAGAAACTAATAAATTGTCTCACTTCTTAAAACTGGATTATGACTTTTCTATAATGCTATACACACTTAGTTAATACAATAATTAAAATCCAAGTTTAAGATACAAAAATTCTTTTAAAAGGAAAGTTACCAACCCAGTTAAAACTGGATTGTATTAGTAACACATTCATTAAATTGTTATTTTGTAGGATGCATTTCAATGACTTTTAGCCTCAGGAAACCGAAGTTGCCACAGTTGACTATGCAGAGGGAGAGAGAGAGAGAGGGAGACTGAGAGGGAGGTTTAAAACAGTGACACCATACACAGCAAAAAATAAACATTTCTAGTACTGATGCTCAGGTGTACATTGACCTCTACCTTAAAAAAATATATATTGTTTAGATCTTTGATGCACAAATGAAAAACAAAAACTGGCAACTGGTTATGTTTAGCCACAGGAAAGTCTTACAGGAATTTTTTTTTTTTTTGAAGTGTCAAATAGCAGTTTTATATGTTAATAACATATTTCTGAGAAGACCGGGGGGGGACGGACTGGTATTGGTGTAAATATAAATAAATAAACAAATAAATAGTCGCAATATAGCCTGATCAATACTATATAGAACTAAGGGTTTCAAGCACGGAAGTGCAGAAGGGATTTTTTTATTCTCTGGGGTGCTGAGCCACATTTTCCCATATCAATTGTAGCATATTACACTTTTTTACTAGCAAAGGAAGATAAATACACTATTAAATATTGAACACATTTTCTAACAGAATGGAAAAGAGAAGATTAGTTTACATATGGTTTGAACTATATAATTTGAACAACGGGGGTGGGGAGGAGAAGCTTTCCAAAGCACTTTGCATATACATCATTTTCTTAACATTAATATTTGAAGGAAGGAACATCTAAGAATTTCTTTTCAGAATACTTCGCCTGTGATTTAGTAATACACCAGAATTTTCTCTAAAAGAAACACAATCATTTAGACAGTAAGGCTCTGAACACTGCATGGGTGGAGTATGATTATTACCTGGTGATGCATTGGGATCCCTTAGCCAGCCCTTTGCCTGGTTCATCTTGGAATCTATTAAGGCCAAAGCTCTCTTCATAGCTTCAGTGTCCTTTACAAAATAGAAACCTTCACAATCATTCTCTTTGCCAAAGCACAGATAGTAAACACAATCAAAGCTGACAGAAAATTAACTTTAAAAACAGGTCGATTCTCCTATTAAAACAGCTCAAAAAAGTATTGGACAGAAGCAGGTCACAGTCTTTTCTTGAGAATTAAAACCAATAGATGTTTTCATTTCACGCAAAATGCAAAGAACTCTTACATGCAAGTTTTTAGTTACTTTTTCTGTTCAGTTATTTCCCCAGTGCTACAATTCCTACAGAAAAAAAAGCTGCAACAATTTTCAGACATAGTATCTTGGAAATCAGGATTTTTAAGAGTATACCAAGACTCTGTAGCAACTACAGTAAATTTAGCAATAAGATTATGGTTTAAAGGTGTTTTCAGAAATGACTTGATACTACTGGAAATGGTGTCTTATAGTTAAGAGGTCAATGACAATTTTAATGCCCCTTTCTGCCTCATCTGTTGAACAGCTACATGTTTGGAATTCATCTGCCCTTCAAAGTCAGACACTAGCTTAGTGTCACTTTTGATGGAAGAAGATACAGATTTACTGTCAACTATTAAGATTCAGAGAATAATCAGACCTTTTAAATCTATAGAGACTAAGGCACACATACACTTTAGGTCCTTTCTAGTAAGTAAGAACTTTATCTACTCTACCCATGGCAATGAGAGTCTCTTCCTGAGAAGCGCTATTTAACTATAGAAAATGTATTGGCTCACTAACACTCCTTCACCTAGAAAAGCCGAAAACATGGGGTCCTTTCTCTGTGCGTACTTGCCAGTGTTGATCTGTTAACTCTCCACTAGAAGGCACTGTGAGTTTTCTATCCAACACAGTATGAGGGAACAAGAACAATCAACTGAAAGAAGTCTGGGCAGGGCCAGAATAATAGCTCTTCAATAAGCATGTGATAAAAGTAACTTACATTTGTTTATTCTAAATGGTGTTAATGAGCTGCTCCTGCCACAGAGTTATGTCTTTATGACAGCATCTTTATGCAGAGTTCTGGTACTTAACACAGTAAGTCAGCAGAACCCAGCCCTTCTTTTCCCTCCCCTACTCCCACCATTACACAACCCCAATGCACCCATGTCAGATCTCTTATTTAGACTGCAAGATACTTGGGACAGGATTCAGTGTCTTGTACACTTGCCTGTGTCTTGTACAATGAGGGGTACACTGGCAGCACTAAAGAGGTTGAAACCCTTCTTTGAAGTGGATCAGTGTATCCCAGAGGTGAAAGTAAGCCAGTACGTACCAGTATGCCATACTGGACCGGCTTTCCCAGGTGGCAATTTAAAGCGCCTGGGGCTCTCAGCAGCGGCTGGAACCCCAGGCCCTTTAAATCACTACATGAGCCCTGCTGCCAGAGCCCCTGGGTAGTGGAAGTGGCCGGGACCCCCGCAACTCCGGCAGTGATTTAAAGGGCCCAGGTGCCACTCCTGTAGCGGTGCCCTGAGCCCTTTAAATCACCATCAGAGCCCCGCCGCCACTACCCCAGGGCTCTGGCAGCAGGGCTCATGCAGCGATTTAAAGGGCCCAGGACTCCAACTGCTGCTGCCACCCCGGCCCCTTTAAATTGCCACCAGAGCCCCGCTGCCAGAACCGATGGTGATTTAAAGGTCCCGAGGCAGTAGTGGCAGCAGGAGCCCCGCGCCCTTTAAATTGCTGCCTGAGCCCTGCTGCAGTAGCTGCAGCCGGACCCCTGGGGATCTGTCAGCGATTTTAAGGGCTCTGCTGCAGTAGTGGCGGCTGGAGCCCCGGGCCCTTTAAATGGCCCCCGAGCCCCGGGACTCCCAGCTGCCTCTGCAGCTGGTAGCTCTGGCAGTGATTTCAAGGGCCCCAGGCTCCCAGCCGCCACTATAGCTGGATCCTGGGACCCTTTAAATCTTGATTTAAAGGGCTTCAGGCCCTAAAGGCCCTGCCTCTTCCAGTTGAGGCCATGCCTCTTCCGGTTGAGGCCCTGTCCCCTGCTCAGGACTCTGACGTACCAGTAAGTCCTTTAAGTTACTTTCACCACTGGTGTATCCATGCCTCTGTAATCCCAAAATTAGATTGCAGAAGTATGTTATGGTTAGGACTAAACACAGGAACTTCACTTGGTGCAGTACACAGCTACTCTTTTCTTAGGGTGAGCTGTTTTCAACAGACTATACCCTGCTCCATGACCTGCACCAGCTACCTATTTACCTCTGGGCATAGTTCAAAGGACTGGTTTCAATCTATGCTGTCCTATATTGTGTGGGACCCAGCTCCTTAAAGGTCACCTCATGCCACATTGCAACTTCTAGGTGGCTCTTGGAGTCAGGGGCTGGGTTTGAGCTCTCCAGGTCCAGTGGCAGAACGTGCTCATTGGAAGGCCTACGTCTCAGAACCTATTTTCTCTACAGTCTGTCAGAACTAGAGATTGATGAGCTTCAGGGCCAAGTGAAAGATCTGTACTTGGAGTGGCTTTTAAATTATTTCAAACCATTATAGGGCAGAATATACTGGTTTTTATTAACTTTAGAACTCTATAATTTGTGAATTCTCTATTTAATGTAAGGCAAGTGTTAAGAAAATAAGCACCATGCATAAAGCTATTAAACATTCAACTAAGCTGATAAACTGATGACGGTTGCAGCTTTCAGTTACCGCATATGCAGATTAAAGGAGTTTTAGCTCTGAATGGATAGTGGACAGCAAGACAGACACTCCATAAATAATCCAAAAACAAAAGCATTAACTGAAGCTTTAAAAAGGTATACATATTAGTCACTAGTCTCTATATCAGTGGTTCCCAAACTTTAACAACCTGTGAATCCCTTTCACCAAAATGACAGGTCTCGTGAACCCCCTCTTAAAAATGAATATTTCCAGGGATTTTCTTCTTTACCCGAGTATAAATTATAAAAAGCAGTGATCTTGGAAATATAAAATTTGTTTTTATGACATGCTTATTACACACTATTATTAATATTAGTCAAATTACAGTATTTTATAACATTATAGAAAATGCAACACTTCTTCGCAAAGATCTCACTTCATATCTTGTTCTACTTTGATAAAGCTGTATAAGACAAAGACTCCTATGTTTCTCAACGGATAATCAGAGTGAAACGCATGAAGTTATTATAGAAGCAACTCAAAAATTCTTCTAACACAAGCATTCAAGTCTTGAGCATCCAGGCATACAATCATGTTACAGCAAAGTTTAAACTTTTCTTCATAATAAATTTAAAAAAACAATTACTAGCTGCCTATTTATTTTAACAACAGCAACAAAAATCCCCTTTTCCTTTCGTATTCTTATAAGCGAGTCTTGAAGTTTAAATCTCCTCCTATGATAGATATGCTTGCTTTGATCTGCTTAGCTCTTGGAAGTCCAGGGGCTCCAAGCCGCTGGTCCCGTGCTGCCTGGGGTCCCTAGGGACAGCTCTGTCCGCCATTAGGGATTTTTTCCCCGAGAACCCCTTGTAACATTTCACGAACCCCAGTTTGGGAACCACTGCTCTATATTAATGCTTTGAACCGGTAGAGACTTGATGGGCTCATTCAGTGCTTAAAGTTAAGCTTGTGCATAAATCTTTGCAGAATCACGGCTTTACCATGGAGAAAGGGGTTTATAAAATTAAAGAATTTAAAGTTGTGTCTGTCCACCATACCCATATCTCTGAGGCATTCGGTAGAACTCTGAACTTTAATACACAGTATAAATTCAAAGCTTGAAAGAGGTTTCAAGAGGACAGACTGAAAAAAAACAAAAAACATCTCATCGATTTTTTCCCATTTAAGTCTACTTAAAATTTTTAGAAACGCATTATCTTCCTCCTCGGTAATGTGCGCTGATGATGCCCAAAATTGTATTTAATCATGCTATTTGCAGTCCTCTTCATTGATTTGTGTATTTATAATCAGTAAAATGACACTGAAGGTTTCCTGTATTTTACTGCATCTCTTGTTTAGTCAACACAAGCCAACACGATTTTCTTTCTTTTTTTTTTTTTAAGGCTTTTACACTTTTTATTTTGAAAACTCCCAGCACTACATACTCAACCTGGGATCTAATAGAGTCAAGTTGTCTTCTGTCACCTTTCCCATCAGCACCAGGGCTCCATTCCTGATCATTCTGTTCTCTAAGTCTTGCCATCCTGTGTATCAAATACATCAATTCCTAGGGCTCCCCAAAAGCTACAGATATAATGCACAGATAGGAATAGCACCCTCCCCCTGTCTTTTTTCCCCTTTTTTTTTGGTGGTGGTAAGTCAAGGTCTGTTCTGCTTGGATATTTCAGATTTCTGCTGGGAAACTCATTTGCATAGCCGATAAATTGTCCCAACAAATTCAAGAGCATCTCTTCTGTAAAAGCATAGTTACCAAGCTTCCCATCAACCCCTGGACTGTCCAGATAGCTCCACAGTTGTAGCCTATCAAAAACACAGTTGTATAGTACTAGAGTATCTGCTTTTGAACAGCAATGCATAAGATTGCGCTCAGCTTTTAGCCTGTTTTAACATTTTCATTCTATCCAGAAGGATTCACTTCTAGTGGACTCACTCCACCAGAACAGGCCCCTTAATTGGACACACTGATACTGTACTTGTTGTATGCTTCATCCCTTAAGCACTGACAGAGCCTTCCCCACTGTCAGACTTTAGGAGAGAGTTGGAGCACAGAAATCATTGAAACCTACAGTCCTGTTTATTGATAAAGGTTGGCAAGCAGGGACCTGGAACTAAAAATGTATCCAGGGAAACCAGTTTTAATACAAAAATATTAAGCAAGATGTTTCAGTTTCTGGACTTCGATCTTCTTGGAGTTCTGAAACTGTTCCACAGATTTGTCTCCCTTCTGATTCAGCTAAATTTATGGTGTCTAAATTTTCCTCAGATAAAGAAGGTGGAGCAACAGAAACAAAACTGGTTTTTCACAGAGGTTAGATAAAACAGGCAAGCAATCAGGGTTACCACTGCCTGAGCGGGGAAGAGGCAATGGGCACTTTACAACCCAATCCTCCAGCAAGGATATCTCCTAGATCTACTTTCCTCTTTTTGCAGCTTCTGCCATCACTAGTAATTTTGTGAAGAGCCATAGAGCTAGTCCAGATTGGAAAAATGATATTGGCAATCCTCCTGCCTGAGAGGGAATCTCCAAAATCTGACACTATCCCTAGTTGCTAAATATTAACTATAATCTCTGAATCATTAAGTACTCTAAGTCTAGAGAAGTTGTGCAATATCTGCATTTCTTTACCAAAGAAGGCAATGTTGGGTAAAGTACAGCAAGTCCTGTTTTTTGGCATATCAACTAGCTTAGTCAAACAGGATTCAGTCCTGGGAAGCATCCAACAAGAAAGACTGCTGGATTCTTCCCAACAGCCCTCAACTCTCAAGAAGTGCTCAGCTTCTTTCGGAATCCGTTCCTTATTCACTACAGGCTTGCTTGTCTTCAGCCTCAGTGGGAATTATATGAATTGAGCACTCCAGCAGCAGATTCTCTTTTCCTAGTTTTGTTACAGCCTGTAGACATTTGAATTGAAGGAGAACCTAAACATTTATATATTCAAATGTATTCCATTTGTAGTTTCATCCCCACTCACCTACTGGGACTTTTCATTTAACTGTTCATTAAAAAAAAAAAAAGCATGCACATGAAAAACTTGTTGCAACCAGACAATTCAACAATTAATTGCTTCAGAAAAATGTCAACATTCATTCAGCATTTAAATTCTAAACTAACACTCAAATTATGTTTAATTAAAAACAAAAACAAAAAAAAATCTATATTTAAGCAAATTTATGGTTTGCCAGAAATACAAATATTGTCTAAATTTGAAATTAAGACCCAGTCTAAGAAATAGTGTTGGAATTATCTTAATGACATTAATAATGGTGTGCACTTGATAGGAAAAACAGTTCTGCTCCAAATTTTTTCCTCCACTTACTTTATTCCCTTTCCTTTCTGTAGGAATCATCTCCTTCCATTGGAAGTCTCCATCAGTAAGGAGAAGCATGCAACAGGTACAGCAAATATAAGTAAATTAACAGTTCCTCTCTCCCCAAATCAAGCATTTGTCATGTGTATCAATAGAGGAATGTCTGCTGTGTGGGACCATTAGCAAGACAACCAATACCAGAATTTACTTCTTCTCACAAATGTTTAGTTGTAACATTTAATATCCTTTGTATCATGAACAGTTCAACACACAAGCAATGCCCAATGCTACATGTCTAAAATGCAGGCACACTATCATAATCCTGCACGTTGAAATATAATTTATAATTAAAATATTACTCTAAATTTACCTAGAGTACACAATGATGTACTTCGATTACTGACCACAAAGCATACTTATGTATAATGCACACTGTCCAAAATCTTCCACTTAACTGTCAATATAAGTATTTTTATAAAAGCTCCTCGACTTGTTTTACTAATAGAAATTTTTCACATATATCTTAAGAATTGTGCAAATCTCACTTACTATCTACTTTGTACTGCATTCATCTTTGGACAGTGAAAGCTTCCTGGCTTCCCCATGCACTAGAATAGTGAGGTTGTGTGTGTTTCAAACAACGCGGGGAAACGTTTAAATCCATAAGAAAAAGCTAATTTAAAAAAAAGTAACAAGTTATGATCCTAAGCCATGTGCCCTGTATGGAAAGCTTAAGCTCTCCAAGGAAACTTATTTACTGAGGAGCCATGCTGATGAAAAGTAAGAGATTCTTGCCACAAACTATACGATGGGCAAAATTACTGAAAGAAGCTGTATAAAGCTTTCCAGACAACAGACAACCTGCTTTTGCATAATTGGACTTTGTGATCATGAGCACCAGAAGCTAGTAACATAGGTTAAACAGGAACCTGTCCTAAAAACTTGGGAAGACTCCTATCAATCTCTGAAAGGCGGTCTTTGCATAGTCTGGGCTGTCATCACCCACACCTAACAAGCTGCTCCAAACTTCAGATATCTTAGAGCTGAGCAGCAGTAGTTAAGCTCATTTAAAAACCTCTATTAGACCTACATACATAAGTATGGTGTTACAACTGGTACACAGAAAAAAATATACACAGCACACAGTCTGCACACAGCACAAAATCCCACAGACATGCTTTTTTGTTTTAGTACAGAAGTACTGGTGTGGGGTGTGGAAGAATTCTTACCTTCTAAAGGTGAGAAAAGATAAGAAACAGGAGAACAAAAACAAAGATGCATAAAGTAGTCATAATAAGGAAGTAGTAGAGCGGTAAAATACTTCAAATGCAAAATAAGGGTCAAGGCACCAATACATAGGCTAAAGTGTTTTTAATGTCTATATCACAACAGGTTTTCTAAGGGGGAACTAGTCTGTCAATGTCTAAAGGTTTTTTAAAATATAGTTTTTCAGTTAATTGTTGCTGTGCCACTGATCCTAAAAAGCCTATTAGCAGCATACTTTAAAGGCCAAGCAAACACAGTTGGCATCCCAACCACTAGTTGTGCTGCTGTATTTGTATTTACATCAAGTGACAAATTCAAGTTTCTAGTGAGAATATGAATGCAAACTAACTTGTCTGCTAATACATATGGAAGTGCCTTAAGGTAATAATAGATTGGGTGTTTAAGTACTGTACTGAGCTGGACAAATTTTGTACAGACCACAAGGGACAGCTTGTGTGCCCAACTTACTTACACACAGAGTGTAAAATTTGGTCACCACGTGACTGAGATTAAACACACTCTTTCCTTGAAAAGACATACTATATTCTAGCACCTCCCTATCAAGCCAAAGAGAGAGATCAGAAATGAACACAAACCCTGATCTCCTACATGGCAGTACAGAGTGCTTCCAATAAGCCACTGAGTCATGTGCCATGCATTTTAACCTTCTTATTTCTATTAAAGAAATCAGCAAAGACTAAGCAATGAGACAGGCAAGTTACTTTTAAAAACAAGCTTTAATAGGGACCAAATTATCTCCAAAGATATTCTTTTTACTTTGGTATCTTGTGATTAGCTTGGCAGAATTCAAATTTTTTTAAATAATTTTGATGGACAATATCGATGGTTTATTTTAAGCACTTGATTTTTATTGGTTTAAAATCATTCACAATTGTGAGAAACTATGGGGAGCAGACAATTTAATGGCAGACATTCAGATTTAAAAAAAATTAAAGCTTTATAATGGTTAAAGCACAAATTTTAACCTATGTCAAAATATACAACATAAATAGCGTGAAGTCAAACTCTGGTAAGTTCTCAAGTACCATTTTTCTTACATTGCCTATCCGTAAATTTTGATCAACATCAATGGAAACATTTTTCATTGTTTGTGGGTATACAGTGAAATGAGCATATACTGAAAAATCTAATCCTTCCAATCCTATTCATAACACTATATCGTGTTACATGATCTGGTTGTGTACACTCTAATCAAATATTCTTGAAAACCTCAATTTATAGTTGCTGTGAGAAGCTAAGTAGAATCTGACTTCTATTTCCAGAAGAAACAGTGAACATACCTTGCTAGCCCAGGCATCCTCATCCCAGGAAGTGAGCTGTAACACACGGATGATCTCATTTATTTCAGCACTCATCTTCTCTACTGTGAAATTGCGGTTTTTCAAGGCCTCTTCTATTCCTTGGCTTTTGGAACTTTTAGTAGTTACAAAAATCTTCATAGCTGTGAACATTGCACTCTCGATTAGAGAAACTATCTAAGAAGATATGATTGCTGTACAAGATCTCCTCCCCCTGCATAAACTCAGGAACAGTAAGCTATATGTTTTGAACAGGACAGGAAAACACCATAAAGACTGATGATTTTAAAGGCTGGTCTACACTTAAGTTTTACTGGTAAATCTATGTTGATTAACAGTGTGGGTTTTTTGCTGATAGTTATAAATATGGCTACACTAGGACTCAAACAAGAATAAGCTATAGTAGTATAAGCACTTTTATACTAGTATAACTGTTTCTACACTAGAGAGTGTTTTTTTGCCACATTAACTATTCTGTTTGTTAATTTATGAGAAGAGTTAGAATGTATTTCTTAGAATTTGGTTAGACCTTGACAAGTTTTCTGCTCTATAGCTAGGACCAATCAAACCACCTCTCTTAGATTAGCTAACCAAGTGTCAAAGTTATGTGTCACAGTTACTCCCATATTTCTGTGAAGAATGATACCAAGTACATTCCACACTGCAAAACACACCCATAAGCCTCTGCTCTTGAGGTGGAGGGCATGCAGCAGCTGAGGCAACATAGGAGAGCTGCCCAGGTTTTCACAGAATGCACAGATGCAAAAACATGGTTGTGCAGTATAGGTATGCAAACCCTACTACAGTCACTGCAGTTTTTTCTGGGGGAAATGGTGCTGTGTGGATGCATTCAACAGTGTCTGCTTGCAATCAGGCTCTGCCATGGTTACACAACAGTCCCATTCTTAGACTAGATACATGTGGTGACAAAAAAAAAAAACCCAAAACGCTCTCATTTAAAAAGAGAAAGAAAAGTTATCCTAGTGGCTTTTTTTTTTTTACTTCAATGTAACATATAATCAGCAAAAATGCAGAAGCAATCATAAGCTTGCTTCCTTTTCTCCCTCATGTTTGCCAGTTAAAATCCACCCCAGGACAACAGTAATTAAAATACCCTATCTGCATTACAAACACCACTGAATTTAAGCACTGGCCTTATATGGAGACATGTATTACAAGTTGGTTTATCTTGCCACTCAGAACCAAAGCCATGTTAGAATCAAGCTTTAACTCTGGTTTGACACAGTTTAAACATTCAACTAATCCTCCAACCTCTTGGAATGAGTTCCACAGGCTAAGATGGAGGCATGTTGGCAGGGCATTACCATTGCTGTAAATTCTTCTGGAGATAGACGCCGAAATCTGAGTGGCCCTTGGACAGTAAATTCATCTAAAAATCAAAGGCAGGACTAAAGTAGAGCTTTAAGAGGAATTACACGTGGGCCGGATGCAAGCAAGTTCTGTGCAGCCTTCCTACATGGCTTTGCTCAAAAGCTTCCATCCTCTGTCCTGATCTGTAACACTGATAGCTACTCCACCTTGGGCCTCTGAGTAAGTAATTTGGTTAAATGTGCTTTATGATGTACAAGATGACACCCACTTAGAAGCTAGAAGCAACTGTTAAATTCTACTTCATTTTATGGTAAGTTCTTAAAATAAAAGCAACACTTTAATGTTCTAAACCACCTATACCACTACGTAAAACCCAGCTCAGTGCCAGGGAGGGGGTGAATATGTTCACAAGTGTGAAAACCCTGACATACTAAAATGTGCTCAGTCCTATTACATACCTCCCTCTTCCCCAATCCCTCTTTCATCCTTGTCTTGGGGAGGATATTCCACCTGCCTGTGTAGTTTATCAGACCAGCATTCCCTCTGGCTAACCACATGAATTTTGCTAAACAAGTAAGCTATTTCAGCTGTTGGATTGGCACTTCTGCTCCTGAACAATCTTCAGCTGTTAAGCCCTCCTTTCTTGTTGCCCATTTGCAGGATTAAAAAACCCCATATCATGCCAGACAAAAGGGTGAGAAACACAGCAGAAGTGTGCCCCATTTTTGGTATACTTTTCAATGGCCCTCACCTCCGTAAAGCTTTTTTAGATTGCTCCCCTTAATCCTTCCATGATGGCAACTAGATTGTATTAATGTGAGACAGGTTATGAACAGATACTGAAAAAAATAGAACCACCATGAGAGAGTTTATCCAGATGAATGCACACATGCATACTGCCATTTAAAAATACTCATTAAACCCTATACACTGAGACAAGTATGCATGACACAAATACATCTGGCATAAATAGTGTATCACTAGTTTATGTAGCTCATTTTAAGTCTGACGTGCACAAAACTTAAAATAGGAAATATGCAGGGTATGCAGACGGAGAGCTGGCGTTACAACTTGCCATCCCCTCCCAGTTTGCCACAAATCAGCGAAACATCTATATATTTTCAGTCAGCTGAAGAGGCATGTCAAAGCTTCTATTTTTAATGGTATAACACACATGCATCCAAATTCAGATCATGCTTTTGCATCTAATAGTACAGCAGAAACTACCTGAAATAAGGACAGGCAACAGCTCCTTCACAGTGTTCATGGAGTTCACCAACATCACTCTGTGCTCCTGATGAGTCAATTCCTGCTGTCTTTCATCAATCATTTTGGCCATCTTTGTCATTCCTAGGTCATATAATGAAGCTCAAGTGATAAAACTGTTAATATTAGGTTTCCCCAGATTTATGAACATTTTACAGAGAATGTCTAGGCTCAGTTATTTGTTTAGCTTTCCAAACAAGAACACAAACGTATAATGAGTTATGACACCACTAAAGAAGTTTTGTATCACCTACTTTTCATTAGACCGTATTTCAGTAGTTTAAGGGAAGCCACAGATTCTAGTTGTTAATTCAAGCTAGAATATAGGTCTTATAATTTTGACGTTCATTTATCATGAATTTTAAGAAAAGAGCTACACAAATACAAAAGTAATGAATAGTCTACTTCACGGAAATCAGTCAGTTCAGCAATGTATGACAAGGTAGTTTAGAGCTTTTTTTCCTCCTTTAGCTTTGATCAGTTCTCACCTAAATAATGAGGTGGATGACAAGAATAGGAAAATATCACTGACACAGGTTTAGTTTTGCTGGCTTCAAAGACTTTCATTGTCTGGAAGTATTACGTGATTGTATTAATTTACACTGTCCCAGAAAAATTAAATTAAAATATCTTAATTCTCTAAAAAAAATTATATTGGTGATGAAAGGAAGAGAATCAAAGCATGTGTTACTTTGGATTTCAGGAGTAAAGGCACTTTCAAGAATTACATGAGAAACATAGTATATAGTATATACATAGTATATACATGAGAAACATAGTATATAGAATATACATGTATAATCACACTTTCAGTTGGCCAGAAACTATAGAGGAAACCATGCATTCCTCCTCATCCACATCTTAAACACAACATGCAATCTGCAGGTTTTAAGATATGCATTGTTCACGCTTGCATATGTTCATGGAAATAGTATTCATGATGGGAGTAAGATAAAGTTGCACATTGGGTTAGCTAAAGAGAAGCCAGACTTCTGCCTTGGAGAAGCTGACAAGGTTTAAACTAGAACTAGGGGGAAAAGACGTGCTCAGGAGCACTTATGCAAAAAGACATCTCTTTGAGGGATACCAGTAATACCAAAGGCCTGGTCTACAGTACGCGTTTAAACCGAATTTAGCAGTGTTAGACTGATTTAACCCTGCATCCGTCCACACAATGAAGCTCTTTAAACCGATTTCTGTACTCCTCCCCGACGAGGGGAGCAGCACTGAAATCAGTATTGCTATGTCAGATTAGGGTTAGTGTGGCCGCAAATTGACGGTATTGGCCTCCGGGTGGTATCCCACAGTGCACCATTGTGACC
>NC_133783.1:1045088-1152879 GCF_003597395.2 Chelonoidis abingdonii | reverse complement strand
ACCCCTGGGGATCTGTCAGCGATTTTAAGGGCTCTGCTGCAGTAGTGGCGGCTGGAGCCCCGGGCCCTTTAAATGGCCCCCGAGCCCCGGGACTCCCAGCTGCCTCTGCAGCTGGTAGCTCTGGCAGTGATTTCAAGGGCCCCAGTCTCCCAGCCGCCACTATAGCTGGATCCTGGGACCCTTTAAATCTTGATTTAAAGGGCTTCAGGCCCTAAAGGCCCTGCCTCTTCCAGTTGAGGCCATGCCTCTTCCGGTTGAGGCCCTGTCCCCTGCTCAGGACTCTGACGTACCAGTAAGTCCTTTAAGTTACTTTCACCACTGGTGTATCCATGCCTCTGTAATCCCAAAATTAGATTGCAGAAGTATGTTATGGTTAGGACTAAACACAGGAACTTCACTTGGTGCAGTACACAGCTACTCTTTTCTTAGGGTGAGCTGTTTTCAACAGACTATACCCTGCTCCATGACCTGCACCAGCTACCTATTTACCTCTGGGCATAGTTCAAAGGACTGGTTTCAATCTATGCTGTCCTATATTGTGTGGGACCCAGCTCCTTAAAGGTCACCTCATGCCACATTGCAACTTCTAGGTGGCTCTTGGAGTCAGGGGCTGGGTTTGAGCTCTCCAGGTCCAGTGGCAGAACGTGCTCATTGGAAGGCCTACGTCTCAGAACCTATTTTCTCTACAGTCTGTCAGAACTAGAGATTGATGAGCTTCAGGGCCAAGTGAAAGATCTGTACTTGGAGTGGCTTTTAAATTATTTCAAACCATTATAGGGCAGAATATACTGGTTTTTATTAACTTTAGAACTCTATAATTTGTGAATTCTCTATTTAATGTAAGGCAAGTGTTAAGAAAATAAGCACCATGCATAAAGCTATTAAACATTCAACTAAGCTGATAAACTGATGACGGTTGCAGCTTTCAGTTACCGCATATGCAGATTAAAGGAGTTTTAGCTCTGAATGGATAGTGGACAGCAAGACAGACACTCCATAAATAATCCAAAAACAAAAGCATTAACTGAAGCTTTAAAAAGGTATACATATTAGTCACTAGTCTCTATATCAGTGGTTCCCAAACTTTAACAACCTGTGAATCCCTTTCACCAAAATGACAGGTCTCGTGAACCCCCTCTTAAAAATGAATATTTCCAGGGATTTTCTTCTTTACCCGAGTATAAATTATAAAAAGCAGTGATCTTGGAAATATAAAATTTGTTTTTATGACATGCTTATTACACACTATTATTAATTATTATTCATAATTACAGTATTTTTATTACATTATGAAAATGGCAACACTCTTCCAAGATCTCACTTTCATATCTTGTATCACTTTGAATAAGCCTGTTATAAGACAAGACTCCTATGTTTCATCAAGGAGTATCAGAGTGAAACAGCATGAAGTTATTTAAGAAGCCAACTCAAAAAGTTCCTTCTACACAAGCATTCAGGTCTTGAGCAGTCCAGGCAAACAATGCATGTTACAGCAAAGTTTAAACTTTTTCTTCATAATAATTTAAAAAACAATACTAGCTGCCTATTTAATTTTAAAAACAGCAAAAAATATCCACTTTCCTTTCTATTTCTTATAAGGAGTCTTGAAGTTTAAATCTCCTCACTTTGATAGATATGCTTGCTTTGATCTGCTTAGCTCTTGGAAGTCCAGGGGCTCCAAGCCGCTGGTCCCGTGCTGCCTGGGGTCCCTAGGGACAGCTCTGTCCGCCATTAGGGATTTTTTCCCCGAGAACCCCTTGTAACATTTCACGAACCCCAGTTTGGGAACCACTGCTCTATATTAATGCTTTGAACCGGTAGAGACTTGATGGGCTCATTCAGTGCTTAAAGTTAAGCTTGTGCATAAATCTTTGCAGAATCACGGCTTTACCATGGAGAAAGGGGTTTATAAAATTAAAGAATTTAAAGTTGTGTCTGTCCACCATACCCATATCTCTGAGGCATTCGGTAGAACTCTGAACTTTAATACACAGTATAAATTCAAAGCTTGAAAGAGGTTTCAAGAGGACAGACTGAAAAAAAACAAAAAACATCTCATCGATTTTTTCCCATTTAAGTCTACTTAAAATTTTTAGAAACGCATTATCTTCCTCCTCGGTAATGTGCGCTGATGATGCCCAAAATTGTATTTAATCATGCTATTTGCAGTCCTCTTCATTGATTTGTGTATTTATAATCAGTAAAATGACACTGAAGGTTTCCTGTATTTTACTGCATCTCTTGTTTAGTCAACACAAGCCAACACGATTTTCTTTCTTTTTTTTTTTTTAAGGCTTTTACACTTTTTATTTTGAAAACTCCCAGCACTACATACTCAACCTGGGATCTAATAGAGTCAAGTTGTCTTCTGTCACCTTTCCCATCAGCACCAGGGCTCCATTCCTGATCATTCTGTTCTCTAAGTCTTGCCATCCTGTGTATCAAATACATCAATTCCTAGGGCTCCCCAAAAGCTACAGATATAATGCACAGATAGGAATAGCACCCTCCCCCTGTCTTTTTTCCCCTTTTTTTTTGGTGGTGGTAAGTCAAGGTCTGTTCGATATTTCAGATTTCTGCTGGGAAACTCATTTTTGCATAGCCAGATAAATTGTTCCCAACAAATTCAAGAGCATCCTCTCTGTAAAAGCATAGTTACCAAAGCTTCCCATCAACCCTGGACTTCCAGATAGCTTCCACAGTTGTAGCCTATCAAAAACACAGTTGTAATAGACTAAGAGTATCCTGCTTTTGAACAGCAATGCATAAGATTGCGCTCAGCTTTTAGCCTGTTTTAACATTTTCATTCTATCCAGAAGGATTCACTTCTAGTGGACTCACTCCACCAGAACAGGCCCCTTAATTGGACACACTGATACTGTACTTGTTGTATGCTTCATCCCTTAAGCACTGACAGAGCCTTCCCCACTGTCAGACTTTAGGAGAGAGTTGGAGCACAGAAATCATTGAAACCTACAGTCCTGTTTATTGATAAAGGTTGGCAAGCAGGGACCTGGAACTAAAAATGTATCCAGGGAAACCAGTTTTAATACAAAAATATTAAGCAAGATGTTTCAGTTTCTGGACTTCGATCTTCTTGGAGTTCTGAAACTGTTCCACAGATTTGTCTCCCTTCTGATTCAGCTAAATTTATGGTGTCTAAATTTTCCTCAGATAAAGAAGGTGGAGCAACAGAAACAAAACTGGTTTTTCACAGAGGTTAGATAAAACAGGCAAGCAATCAGGGTTACCACTGCCTGAGCGGGGAAGAGGCAATGGGCACTTTACAACCCAATCCTCCAGCAAGGATATCTCCTAGATCTACTTTCCTCTTTTTGCAGCTTCTGCCATCACTAGTAATTTTGTGAAGAGCCATAGAGCTAGTCCAGATTGGAAAAATGATATTGGCAATCCTCCTGCCTGAGAGGGAATCTCCAAAATCTGACACTATCCCTAGTTGCTAAATATTAACTATAATCTCTGAATCATTAAGTACTCTAAGTCTAGAGAAGTTGTGCAATATCTGCATTTCTTTACCAAAGAAGGCAATGTTGGGTAAAGTACAGCAAGTCCTGTTTTTTGGCATATCAACTAGCTTAGTCAAACAGGATTCAGTCCTGGGAAGCATCCAACAAGAAAGACTGCTGGATGCTTCCCAACAGCCCTCAACTCTCAAGAAGTGCTCAGCTTCTTTCGGAATCCGTTCCTTATTCACTACAGGCTTGCTTGTCTTCAGCCTCAGTGGGAATTATATGAATTGAGCACTCCAGCAGCAGATTCTCTTTTCCTAGTTTTGTTACAGCCTGTAGACATTTGAATTGAAGGAGAACCTAAACATTTATATATTCAAATGTATTCCATTTGTAGTTTCATCCCCACTCACCTACTGGGACTTTTCATTTAACTGTTCATTAAAAAAAAAAAAAGCATGCACATGAAAAACTTGTTGCAACCAGACAATTCAACAATTAATTGCTTCAGAAAAATGTCAACATTCATTCAGCATTTAAATTCTAAACTAACACTCAAATTATGTTTAATTAAAAACAAAAACAAAAAAAAATCTATATTTAAGCAAATTTATGGTTTGCCAGAAATACAAATATTGTCTAAATTTGAAATTAAGACCCAGTCTAAGAAATAGTGTTGGAATTATCTTAATGACATTAATAATGGTGTGCACTTGATAGGAAAAACAGTTCTGCTCCAAATTTTTTCCTCCACTTACTTTATTCCCTTTCCTTTCTGTAGGAATCATCTCCTTCCATTGGAAGTCTCCATCAGTAAGGAGAAGCATGCAACAGGTACAGCAAATATAAGTAAATTAACAGTTCCTCTCTCCCCAAATCAAGCATTTGACATGTGTATCAATAGAGGAATGTCTGCTGTGTGGGACCATTAGCAAGACAACCAATACCAGAATTTACTTCTTCTCACAAATGTTTAGTTGTAACATTTAATATCCTTTGTATCATGAACAGTTCAACACACAAGCAATGCCCAATGCTACATGTCTAAAATGCAGGCACACTATCATAATCCTGCACGTTGAAATATAATTTATAATTAAAATATTACTCTAAATTTACCTAGAGTACACAATGATGTACTTCGATTACTGACCACAAAGCATACTTATGTATAATGCACACTGTCCAAAATCTTCCACTTAACTGTCAATATAAGTATTTTTATAAAAGCTCCTCGACTTGTTTTACTAATAGAAATTTTTCACATATATCTTAAGAATTGTGCAAATCTCACTTACTATCTACTTTGTACTGCATTCATCTTTGGACAGTGAAAGCTTCCTGGCTTCCCCATGCACTAGAATAGTGAGGTTGTGTGTGTTTCAAACAACGCGGGGAAACGTTTAAATCCATAAGAAAAAGCTAATTTAAAAAAAAGTAACAAGTTATGATCCTAAGCCATGTGCCCTGTATGGAAAGCTTAAGCTCTCCAAGGAAACTTATTTACTGAGGAGCCATGCTGATGAAAAGTAAGAGATTCTTGCCACAAACTATACGATGGGCAAAATTACTGAAAGAAGCTGTATAAAGCTTTCCAGACAACAGACAACCTGCTTTTGCATAATTGGACTTTGTGATCATGAGCACCAGAAGCTAGTAACATAGGTTAAACAGGAACCTGTCCTAAAAACTTGGGAAGACTCCTATCAATCTCTGAAAGGCGGTCTTTGCATAGTCTGGGCTGTCATCACCCACACCTAACAAGCTGCTCCAAACTTCAGATATCTTAGAGCTGAGCAGCAGTAGTTAAGCTCATTTAAAAACCTCTATTAGACCTACATACATAAGTATGGTGTTACAACTGGTACACAGAAAAAAATATACACAGCACACAGTCTGCACACAGCACAAAATCCCACAGACATGCTTTTTTGTTTTAGTACAGAAGTACAGGTGTGGGGTGTGGAAGAATTCTTACCTTCTAAAGGTGAGAAAAGATAAGAAACAGGAGAACAAAAACAAAGATGCATAAAGTAGTCATAATAAGGAAGTAGTAGAGCGGTAAAATACTTCAAATGCAAAATAAGGGTCAAGGCACCAATACATAGGCTAAAGTGTTTTTAATGTCTATATCACAACAGGTTTTCTAAGGGGGAACTAGTCTGTCAATGTCTAAAGGTTTTTTAAAATATAGTTTTTCAGTTAATTGTTGCTGTGCCACTGATCCTAAAAAGCCTATTAGCAGCATACTTTAAAGGCCAAGCAAACACAGTTGGCATCCCAACCACTAGTTGTGCTGCTGTATTTGTATTTACATCAAGTGACAAATTCAAGTTTCTAGTGAGAATATGAATGCAAACTAACTTGTCTGCTAATACATATGGAAGTGCCTTAAGGTAATAATAGATTGGGTGTTTAAGTACTGTACTGAGCTGGACAAATTTTGTACAGACCACAAGGGACAGCTTGTGTGCCCAACTTACTTACACACAGAGTGTAAAATTTGGTCACCACGTGACTGAGATTAAACACACTCTTTCCTTGAAAAGACATACTATATTCTAGCACCTCCCTATCAAGCCAAAGAGAGAGATCAGAAATGAACACAAACCCTGATCTCCTACATGGCAGTACAGAGTGCTTCCAATAAGCCACTGAGTCATGTGCCATGCATTTTAACCTTCTTATTTCTATTAAAGAAATCAGCAAAGACTAAGCAATGAGACAGGCAAGTTACTTTTAAAAACAAGCTTTAATAGGGACCAAATTATCTCCAAAGATATTCTTTTTACTTTGGTATCTTGTGATTAGCTTGGCAGAATTCAAATTTTTTTAAATAATTTTGATGGACAATATCGATGGTTTATTTTAAGCACTTGATTTTTATTGGTTTAAAATCATTCACAATTGTGAGAAACTATGGGGAGCAGACAATTTAATGGCAGACATTCAGATTTAAAAAAAATTAAAGCTTTATAATGGTTAAAGCACAAATTTTAACCTATGTCAAAATATACAACATAAATAGCGTGAAGTCAAACTCTGGTAAGTTCTCAAGTACCATTTTTCTTACATTGCCTATCCGTAAATTTTGATCAACATCAATGGAAACATTTTTCATTGTTTGTGGGTATACAGTGAAATGAGCATATACTGAAAAATCTAATCCTTCCAATCCTATTCATAACACTATATCGTGTTACATGATCTGGTTGTGTACACTCTAATCAAATATTCTTGAAAACCTCAATTTATAGTTGCTGTGAGAAGCTAAGTAGAATCTGACTTCTATTTCCAGAAGAAACAGTGAACATACCTTGCTAGCCCAGGCATCCTCATCCCAGGAAGTGAGCTGTAACACACGGATGATCTCATTTATTTCAGCACTCATCTTCTCTACTGTGAAATTGCGGTTTTTCAAGGCCTCTTCTATTCCTTGGCTTTTGGAACTTTTAGTAGTTACAAAAATCTTCATAGCTGTGAACATTGCACTCTCGATTAGAGAAACTATCTAAGAAGATATGATTGCTGTACAAGATCTCCTCCCCCTGCATAAACTCAGGAACAGTAAGCTATATGTTTTGAACAGGACAGGAAAACACCATAAAGACTGATGATTTTAAAGGCTGGTCTACACTTAAGTTTTACTGGTAAATCTATGTTGATTAACAGTGTGGGTTTTTTGCTGATAGTTATAAATATGGCTACACTAGGACTCAAACAAGAATAAGCTATAGTAGTATAAGCACTTTTATACTAGTATAACTGTTTCTACACTAGAGAGTGTTTTTTTGCCACATTAACTATTCTGTTTGTTAATTTATGAGAAGAGTTAGAATGTATTTCTTAGAATTTGGTTAGACCTTGACAAGTTTTCTGCTCTATAGCTAGGACCAATCAAACCACCTCTCTTAGATTAGCTAACCAAGTGTCAAAGTTATGTGTCACAGTTACTCCCATATTTCTGTGAAGAATGATACCAAGTACATTCCACACTGCAAAACACACCCATAAGCCTCTGCTCTTGAGGTGGAGGGCATGCAGCAGCTGAGGCAACATAGGAGAGCTGCCCAGGTTTTCACAGAATGCACAGATGCAAAAACATGGTTGTGCAGTATAGGTATGCAAACCCTACTACAGTCACTGCAGTTTTTTCTGGGGGAAATGGTGCTGTGTGGATGCATTCAACAGTGTCTGCTTGCAATCAGGCTCTGCCATGGTTACACAACAGTCCCATTCTTAGACTAGATACATGTGGTGACAAAAAAAAAAAACCCAAAACGCTCTCATTTAAAAAGAGAAAGAAAAGTTATCCTAGTGGCTTTTTTTTTTTTACTTCAATGTAACATATAATCAGCAAAAATGCAGAAGCAATCATAAGCTTGCTTCCTTTTCTCCCTCATGTTTGCCAGTTAAAATCCACCCCAGGACAACAGTAATTAAAATACCCTATCTGCATTACAAACACCACTGAATTTAAGCACTGGCCTTATATGGAGACATGTATTACAAGTTGGTTTATCTTGCCACTCAGAACCAAAGCCATGTTAGAATCAAGCTTTAACTCTGGTTTGACACAGTTTAAACATTCAACTAATCCTCCATCCTCTTGGAATGAGTTCCACAGGCTAAGATGGAGGCATGTTGGCAGGGCATTACCATTGCTGTAAATTCTTCTGGAGATAGACGCCGAAATCTGAGTGGCCCTTGGACAGTAAATTCATCTAAAAATCAAAGGCAGGACTAAAGTAGAGCTTTAAGAGGAATTACACGTGGGCTGGATGCAAGCAAGTTCTGTGCAGCCTTCCTACATGGCTTTGCTCAAAAGCTTCCATCCTCTGTCCTGATCTGTAACACTGATAGCTACTCCACCTTGGGCCTCTGAGTAAGTAATTTGGTTAAATGTGCTTTATGATGTACAAGATGACACCCACTTAGAAGCTAGAAGCAACTGTTAAATTCTACTTCATTTTATGGTAAGTTCTTAAAATAAAAGCAACACTTTAATGTTCTAAACCACCTATACCACTACGTAAAACCCAGCTCAGTGCCAGGGAGGGGGTGAATATGTTCACAAGTGTGAAAACCCTGACATACTAAAATGTGCTCAGTCCTATTACATACCTCCCTCTTCCCCAATCCCTCTTTCATCCTTGTCTTGGGGAGGATATTCCACCTGCCTGTGTAGTTTATCAGACCAGCATTCCCTCTGGCTAACCACATGAATTTTGCTAAACAAGTAAGCTATTTCAGCTGTTGGATTGGCACTTCTGCTCCTGAACAATCTTCAGCTGTTAAGCCCTCCTTTCTTGTTGCCCATTTGCAGGATTAAAAAACCCCATATCATGCCAGACAAAAGGGTGAGAAACACAGCAGAAGTGTGCCCCATTTTTGGTATACTTTTCAATGGCCCTCACCTCCGTAAAGCTTTTTTAGATTGCTCCCCTTAATCCTTCCATGATGGCAACTAGATTGTATTAATGTGAGACAGGTTATGAACAGATACTGAAAAAAATAGAACCACCATGAGAGAGTTTATCCAGATGAATGCACACATGCATACTGCCATTTAAAAATACTCATTAAACCCTATACACTGAGACAAGTATGCATGACACAAATACATCTGGCATAAATAGTGTATCACTAGTTTATGTAGCTCATTTTAAGTCTGACGTGCACAAAACTTAAAATAGGAAATATGCAGGGTATGCAGACGGAGAGCTGGCGTTACAACTTGCCATCCCCTCCCAGTTTGCCACAAATCAGCGAAACATCTATATATTTTCAGTCAGCTGAAGAGGCATGTCAAAGCTTCTATTTTTAATGGTATAACACACATGCATCCAAATTCAGATCATGCTTTTGCATCTAATAGTACAGCAGAAACTACCTGAAATAAGGACAGGCAACAGCTCCTTCACAGTGTTCATGGAGTTCACCAACATCACTCTGTGCTCCTGATGAGTCAATTCCTGCTGTCTTTCATCAATCATTTTGGCCATCTTTGTCATTCCTAGGTCATATAATGAAGCTCAAGTGATAAAACTGTTAATATTAGGTTTCCCCAGATTTATGAACATTTTACAGAGAATGTCTAGGCTCAGTTATTTGTTTAGCTTTCCAAACAAGAACACAAACGTATAATGAGTTATGACACCACTAAAGAAGTTTTGTATCACCTACTTTTCATTAGACCATATTTCAGTAGTTTAAGGGAAGCCACAGATTCTAGTTGTTAATTCAAGCTAGAATATAGGTCTTATAATTTTGACGTTCATTTATCATGAATTTTAAGAAAAGAGCTACACAAATACAAAAGTAATGAATAGTCTACTTCACGGAAATCAGTCAGTTCAGCAATGTATGACAAGGTAGTTTAGAGCTTTTTTTCCTCCTTTAGCTTTGATCAGTTCTCACCTAAATAATGAGGTGGATGACAAGAATAGGAAAATATCACTGACACAGGTTTAGTTTTGCTGGCTTCAAAGACTTTCATTGTCTGGAAGTATTACGTGATTGTATTAATTTACACTGTCCCAGAAAAATTAAATGAAAAATTCTTAATTCTCTAAAAAAATTATATTGGTGATGAAAGGAGAGAGATCAAAGCATGTGTTACTTTGGATTTCAGAGTAAAGGCACTTTCAAGAATTACATGAGAAACATAGTATATAGTATATACATAGTATATACATGAAAACATAGTATATAGAATATACATGTATAATCACACTTTCAGTTGCCAGAACTAAGAGGAAACCATGCATTCTCCTCATCCACATCTTAAACAAACATGCAATCTGCAGGTTTTAAGATATGCATTTCACGCTTGCATATGTCAGGAATAATTCATGATGGGAGTAATAAAGTTGCACATTGGTTAGCTAAGAGAAGCAACTTCTGCTTGGAGAAGCTGACAAGGTTTAAACTAGAATAGGAAAGACATGCTCAGGAGCACTTATGCAAAAAGACATCTCTTTGAGGTACCAGTATAACAAAGCCTGTCTACAGTACGCTTTAAACCAATTTAGCATATTAGATGCTGATTTAACCCTGCATCCTCCACACAATGAGCTCTTTAAACCGATTTCTGTACTCCTCCCCGACGAGGGAGCAGCACTGAAATCAGTATTGCTATGTCGATAGGTTAGTCGTGTGCCGCAAATTGACGGTATTGGCCTCGGTGGATCCCACAGTGCACATTGTGGAGCTCTGGAAACGGTCTGAACTCAGATGCACTGGCCAGTAGAAACGAAAAGCCCGTGAACTTTTGAATTTCTTTCTGTTTGCCAAGCATGGAGCTCTGATCAGCACGGTGGTGATGCATCCAAACCAAAAAGAGCTCCAGCATGGATGTACAAGAGAATCTGATCTGACATGTATGGGAGACAATCTTTCTATCAGAGCTCGTTTCCAGAAGACATTAATACAAACATTTGAAAAAATCTCCAGGCTATGATACAGAGTCCACAGCCACAGTGCTGTGTGACAAGCGTAACGGAAAGCCAAAGAATTCAAAATGGACCTCAGGAGATGGAGGGGGTACTGAGGACTCAGCTATCCACAGTCCCCGCAGTCTCTGAAACATTTGCATTCTTGCTGAGCTCCAATGCCTGAAGGGTCAAAACATTTTCCCAGTTATTTCAGCGTATATGTCGTCAATACTACCCTTCCCCCACCCCCGAAAGACAAAGGAAAAAAAACATTTCTCCATTTTTCAATGTCACCCTATGTCTTACTGCATGCTGCAAGAAAGACGGACTGCTGAGCGCTAATACCAGCATCCTTCCTGGGCAGACAGTAGATATGACTACTATCAGATGCCATCATCAACCGTGAATGCTCCTGGTGGCCTCGGTAGTCAGCCGGGGGCAGCTGGGTAAAATGAATGTCCTCATCATAGCAACTGAGCTGAGCTCTATCACCCCCCCCTTCATGTCTAAAAAAAGATTCTGTACGCCTGGACTATATAGCAGCGGGAGGCTGCACTTCTCTCCCCGACACTAAATGTCTGCTGGACTATCATACCAGCGAGACTTCCTCCCCTCACTTTATCTCACTAAAAATCAGTGTTTCTTATTCTGCATTCTTATTACTTCATCACACAAATGTGGGGATGGGACACTGCCACGGTAGCCCAGGAGGGTAGGGGATCAGGAAGCAATGGGTGGGGTTGTTACAAGGGCACGCCCTAAAATGGTATGCAGTCATCATTTCTGCGGATCTCTGGGCTCTGAAATGGAGCTGTGCTCTCTGGTTCTCTAGTACACTTGCCCCTAATTCTAGGCAGACTGACTCTATTTTAGACAAAACATAAAGAAGGGATGACCCAGGAGTCATTCCCATTTTTGTCCATGCGCCCCGCCGACCTCACGAGCCAGCCAGGACCACCATGACAGCAGCAGACGTACAGAACGACTGAAACTATCATCTCATCACCAATTACAATGCATGGCAGATGTGCAATAGGATGTAAGTCTCTGCTGCCGCAAAGGCAAATGAATGCTGCTGTTAGCACTGAGTACCGCATCTGTCAGCAGCATCCATACACATACGGTGACAGTGACAAGACAAACAGTTCCATGGCCATGCTATGGCATCTACCAGGGCAATCCAGGAAAAAGGTGCGAAATGATTGTCTGCCGTTGCTTTCACAGAGGAAGGATGAGTGAAACATTTACCCAGAGAATCACCCGCGACACTGTTTTTGCATTGGGATCTCAACTCAGAATTCCAATGGGTGGGGGAAACTGCGGGAACTATGGGATAGCTACGCACAGTGCAACGCTCTGGCAATCGACGCTAGCCTCGGTACATGGACGCACACTGCCGAATTAATGTGCTTAGTGTGGCCGCGCGCACTCAACTTTATACAATCTGTTTTACAAAACTGGTTTATGTAAAATCGGAATAATCCCGTAGTGTAGACATACCCAAAGTAACACTGTAACCAGTAAAGAACAGGACAGATTGAGTTGGGAGAGGTATACTCCAGAAGGAAAAAGAAAATTCTCAGGTTAAGGAGTTAGAGAAATGAAACATTTGTGGGATACTTTATTATTTGACTATAAACTACACAAGAACTGCTGAGGTCACAGAGATGGAGTAGCAGCATTATGCCTAAGACTATAAAAAACTTACTATCAAGATTATGTTTTAAGTGTTTAGTGATTATCTGAGCCAAACAAATGTTCTTCCTAAATCAAAATCCAGCCCAAGTGAAGCCAAAAGAAAGGAGCAAAACTTAGGCATGTAAAATATTGGGAGGGCTAGGAATTTTGAAGATAAAGAGCCCGAGCCAGAGATACAAAATAGGTAGGCTTGGCAGAGTTCAATTTTAATGAGGAGATACTGGCAAATGTCGATTTCAACTGACTCACTGAAACAGATGAAAAAAAATATCCATTAGTAACAGCTGGTGAGAGTGCAGCCTATTCCCCCAACTTTGCATCTGAAGGGATTGGCCCTGTGGAAGTGCAGGGAGCCCTCTGTGGCTCTGCTGTCACTGGGGATATGACAGCAGAGCTGTAGAGGGCTCCCTGCACAACCAGTGATAACTGATCCCTGCAGGTTCAAGGTTCAGGGAAGGCTGCTGTGTTGGCAGGGGGAGCAGGATCTCCTGGCCAGGATGGTGTGAAGGAAGAGCCTCCTGGCCACAATGGAGGCCACCCCACTATAGAATGGCTCCATCCCCAGACAGGAATTGTTCAGCAGTGGGGTGGCCTCCCTTGTGGCTGGGGGCTCATCTTCCCCCTGGCAGCCCTTTGCTCTGCTGGGCTAGAACCAAAACTTCCCCTGCATCTTGCGCCCAGGTGTCTTGGTCCCCTGGCTGAGCAGAGAACCCCCTGCAGCCCCATTATCAGCACTATTAATCGTTGAAATTGCAAACAAACAAAAAATCAATTCTGCCATGCCTAAAAATAAGCAACAATTATGCCAGAAGGAGAAACCTGTGAGATAACTGGTGGGTCTACATGATTTCATGGGAGCAAAAGAGAATGTTACTGACCTACTCTTTCATGGTAAAGAAGACAAGGCACTGTTAGTGACTGAGATATCAAAGGCCTTGTCTAAACTTGTGGTGGTGGTGTGTAGCGTATGTGTAGTTATACACCGCAGTGAAAAGTAGGTAGTGTTCGCACTGTAGTGTGTAGCTATTCACAGCAGTGAAAGGCTCTGGCGGGGGAGGTAGGAGGAAAGACTCTAGGACAGGGATCAGCAACCTTTGGCACGCAGCCTATCAGGGTAAGCCCTGGCGGGCCAGGCTGGTTTGTTTACCTGCTGCGTCCTCAGGTTTAACCGATCGCGGCTCCCACTAGCTGAAGTCCGCTGCTCCAGGCCAATGGGGCTGCAGGAAGCAGCGGCCAGCACATCCGTTGGCCCGCGCCGCTTCCCACCACGCCCATTGGGTTGGGATGGCGAACTACAGCCAGTGGGAGCCACGATCAGCTGAACCTGTGGATGTGGCAGGTAAACAAACCGGTCCGGCCTGCCAGGGGCTTAACCTGACGGGCCGCATGCCAAAGGTTGCCGATCCCTGCTCTAGGATACTACATTGCCAAAAAACAGCAGAAAATAAACTATCCCAGTAAAATCACCAGTGAGAATACTTAAAGCGTTCTGGGTCACAGATCAGGAAATAAAATTTCCCAAAAGCAAGCAAGGTCACTGAGGGATAGGGTGCTATCTAGGGAAAACACCCTCTAATTGGCTGCTCTTCCTCAGAAGGTGGGCCAGCAAGGAAACAGCCAATTAGGGCAAAAACAGATAGAGCTCTCTCCCTTTAGGAACCAACATCATTCTCTCTAGGAGGGAGAGGATAGGAGGTAGCAGGGAAAAGAAAAAAAAAAGAGGAAAAAAAAACAGCAGCTCAGAATGGTTCCACTCCCTATTCTCATCCTGTGAGCAACAGGAAGACTCCTCTGCCCCTCCTGCCCCCGCTGCAACTGGGCAGAAAGGTCCTCACTGTCGCCCCCTCACTCCACAGGACTGGGAGAAAGAAAGAACATCACAAGCTGCAGACATGAGGGTAGAGTGGTAGGACTGATTTGGGGCTGAGGGCAGAATTGATTTCTGGGCAGACGTGGAGGTGATGACAGACACCCCAATATCCTTTTTTGGAGACCACTTTAAAAACTAACTATATGACTGGTAGATAGCAAATATTGCATTTGGCTATATGAAAGACAGCAGGCACTATCATGGGAATGACAGACCCATGAGACTTGTTTCAGTGTCAATTGAACTGGCTGGAAAATTAGAGTTATAAAATACTGAGATAAACGTGACAGGGACAAACCAGCATGATTCCTGCAAAGCCAAATCACGGCTCTCCAATCCACTCTAAGTTTCAGACTATCAACAAAGTAGACAACACAAGAGATATATTTAGTTTGAGAACTCTCTCACAACAGGCCATACAATAATCTTAGTTATGAGGAGCAAGAGAGAAGAATTGTCATGGATTAGAAACTGTCTAAGAGTCAGTTTTCAGCATGGCAAAAGAGATTCACAGTGAAAGGGTACTGCCCCATCGATGACCTGGGCTAGGACTGGAGTTTAATATGTGCTAATGTTAACATATTAATATTCTGGAGCACGGGGATCAATGACGAGGTGGAAAGTTATGGAGCTAACAACATTTATGGTGATACCCCAAACTAGAGAAGACTGAAGAACTTCAGAGGAGCCTAACAACACTAGATAAAATACCATAGCAGATGAAATTCAGGGTGGAAAAATGCAAAGTTTCTAAACACTGATAGGCATAATCTGAACTACGCATACATATTATTGGGCTCGAAATTAATTTTAACCACTCCAGGAAACCAAGCTGTGCTTATTGTGCACAGACGAATGAAAATATCTGCTTAGTAAGTCATTGCAGTCAAAACAAAAATGTTAAGATGTATAAACAAACAACAACTTGCTCTGTATAGCACTTTTCATCAGTAGATCTCAAATTGCTTTACCAAGGAGGTAAGTATTATCCTCATATTGTAAATCAATGGTGTATCCTCACCTGAAATAGCGTTAAGTTCCGGTAACCTTAGTTCCAAAATAAATAATTTTATGTATCTCAGAAGTAAAGAGAGTCCAGAGAAAACCAATGGAAACAATTAGAGCTATAGAGTGACTTCCATATGAAGAAACCGGCAAGAGTATGACTGTTGATTTAGAGATGACTAAGTGGATACATGGAAGATGTATATAAAATAATGAATGGTTCTTATTTCTTTAAGCACAACAAGGGGATGCCAAATATATTGCCTTCAATTTCATTATTTCTCATAGGATTTTTTTTAATCACAATGCATAACCAACTTACTACTACAAGTTAACACTGAGGCCAAGAGTTTGAGGATGAAAAAGATTAGCCGTTGTGGCAAGGCACATCCTCCATCTTGCCAGGCTCAGTACTTCCCCCTTTGAAGTGGCAGGACCTGGAGTAAATCAACCCCACTCTGGACAGTGTTTTTCCACTCTGAGTTTGCCAGTATTTTCAAGGTAGGCCTCAGCACAGGCCCAAGTAGTATTCCTCCACCAAACAAAAGAAACCAATTCACAAACACAAAACAAGGGGATGCACCTTTCTCTGCTGCTTCGTTGGGTGGGAGGATGGCAGTTCTCCCCCCAAACAGGCATTCAGTTTTGGTTGTTTCCCCTGTAGGGAGGAGAGCAGCCTCTCACTCTGGAAAAGACTATCTCCCTGCCACCCCTAGACCTGCAGGAACTGATCTTTCTTCCCTTTCTCTCACCAGAGGAGGGGTTTTTAAAGGTCTCAAGCAGCCCTTAACTGGACTCAGGTGTCCCTAATTGACTTGAGGTAACCCCTTCTCAGCTTGTAGGAAAAAGGGCACATCACTCTTGGGCTCACATACCGGCACTTCCACCACTCTCTTGAAGCCGTCCAGCCTGACTTTGTCACACCTTATATAATGGGACAAACGTGTTCTAACAGGTGTTAGTTAAAATTCCCCTGTGGACCAGTTATTTCAGGATATGGTTTCTTGGTTCTCTCTTTGAAATAGCTAACACTGGCCAATGTCAGAGATAAGATACTAGACGAGATGGCTCACTGGTCTGATATTGTATGGTAATTCTTATTCATTTTCATTCAAATCAAAGTTTAATATCTGGTATTTTCCTGCAGCACAACTAGCACCTACACAAGTCATACAGGCTTTATCAGACTCTTGGGCAAAGGCATCAATACATGTAATAGAAAGACCTCATCAGAAGGTAACAGGTCATAAAAAGGCTGCAAACTAGTTGGGAAGTAAAGAAAGGATGGTGAATAATGAGGGGGGAAAAGGGTCTTTTATAACATTACGCTGGTCTTTTATAACATTATTTTCAGTATTCTCACTAACATGAAGATGCCAAACTCATACTGTGGTTTAAATGTATACCATCCCAAGAGATGCCTTCAAGACATAAACCATCTGAATCAGAACACACTGGGTCTATTTCCACAAATGGGATTCAGCTCTGTGTTAGTGAGTGCACAGGTTCCATAACTGTATTTTATGATGTACAGCAAAAATACAAGAGCAAATGCTAACTTTTAGCACATTACTCCATCAAAGTAAGAGATATTGTAGTGCATTCCATTAACCCCTTTTATGGATATTCTGACGTGAATAAACCAACACTGGTCAATTAAATCATGGTGCACAATTTTCTAATCAGAACTACTATACATACTGAAAAGAATATTTGTCAAGCAGAAAGAGGTAAAAAAATGGTTGGCCTCTAGTTATTTTCAAAGCCCCAGCTTTAGCTCTCTCCAAGATCTTGTCTCTGAATTACTGGAGAAATAGAGCTGAATGTAAGACTATAGTCACAGGACTGGAAAGGTCTAACCTGGACCCAGATTCTTTGTGTATGTCACCAAATCCTCCATAGTCTCTACCACCTCTGCTACAGTTAGGTATTCCAAAATTCCTTTGCAGACACGGATGATTTTACGGACCTAGGGGAAAAAAAAAACACATTCCAGCATTTATTAGATCAAGCTATAATACAATAAATTAGAAATACTTGTTTATTACTGAAACAGAACAAGTACAGCATTTGGTAGCATAATTTATAGAAACGTATGTGGTTTGGAATGTTGAATCAGCTGCTCACCATTTGATTACTCAAGAAAGCCTCATTAGTCAAAATCAACGTCTCTGTACTTAGAAATGCAAGTCCTGCTTCTAACAATTTCCAACTTTATGACATCAAAGAATATCAGAGAAGTAGTAAAATGGTGAGGAAGTGTATTTAACTATTATGGGACTAGAAAACATGCTCTGAGTTTGAAGACAGCATAATTTCAAGTTTATTATTGCTATTCAACTGGTAAAAAAAGAAATCTCTTAAGCCAACCTGTATCAGAGGAGCATACTCCGAAGTCTACCCTATGAAAGGTTATCAATTAGGCAGTTCTGCACATGCAGAACACAATATACAATATCCTTTTTTGAAGGGCAGATCCAATTTCTTAAGTCTTCCAAAAAACAATGCACATTTGAAGAGAAGTACTTATTCTCCTTTTACTTCACTATAGATTCTGTACACTTTGGTTTAATACTCTGTTAATCCATATTCGGTTTTTAACTGCTGTTTAAAAGATTCACACCAACACATACAAATATTGCCTCTAAGTCTTCCACCACATACTTCAGAGCATGGCAAAACAGATAGATCCCGTGGCACCATGAAAATCTTATTTTAGAGGACGTAACTTTGAAAGTATTGCTTGTAGTGGATTCAAATCAAACTCCAAGTGTTGATAAGTCCGAAATTATGCTTCTAGAAATTGTCCTCGAAAACAGTAGCTCACAACTACCACTAAAACTAAGGTAGATAAACCAACATTAGAGCAAGGGCTCTCTTGAAAGTGGTTGGGAACATGCTAGATTTGTGAAAATCAAATCCAGAGTCAAATATATGTGTCTTGTTGAACTTGGGTATGTCACAGCTGAGGTTGAGAGCGTCTAAAAAAGTTTAACTTAAAAAAACCTGAATCCTCTGAGCATTGGCTCTATAGTTGGAATAGGTGAACATGTCCATAACTCTTTTTTGGTACTGATTATAATCACCTGCAAGAATATATGTGATCACTAGTGCCGCAAAGTAATTCCAAGCATTAGCCTCATCTCAGGATATCATGATAAGAACAGTTTCAGTAATCAGTGAGTTAACAGTGAAGGAGCAACACTGGTACTGGAGTGCTAACATACCATGGGAAGGAAAGCATATGGAGACTTTGCAGGTCGAAAGGTATGATATAGGTAAACATTGTAAGCAGCATCAATTTTTCCTCAACCAAATGGGAGATGTTTATCTTAACTTCATTCTCTCTTAAAGGCATGATGCTAGTTGCTAAAAAACAGGAGATACCATATTCCTAAGAAGGGGAAACATGGTCACAAAAGTGAAGCAACCCAATTGGTTCCATTACTAGCACCATACACACAAAACATACACAAGATGAAGCAGGAGTCTCAATCTCACAATTCCTTGCATCTATGGATTTACATAAGGTCCTGAGTGCTATTTGGGGGGGGGAGGGTGAGGGAATGAGGGGGATTAAGAAATACACAAAAACCTGTAAGTAACAAGGCAGCATGAAAAGGCTTTTCTTGCCAGGAAGATAGGCACAAAGAATGCTTTCAATCTATCCAAACAGAGTCCTTGTCACAGATAATGAATTTTGGGAAGTGCTGTAACCTAGCAAATATAAATTATGTGGGTATTTGAGATAACATGATACTGATATATAGAAGACGATGCTATTGGAACTAGGACACCTACCTCAGCCTCATCAAATGTCAGAAGCAAGTCTGATGTACCAGAGAGGATGCCTCTTGATCCATCAATGAGATAATCACGAGCAGGTACTGAATAAGGATCTGCTTGCAGCATCTGGGCTGCCTGGACAAGTTTAGTGCAGGCATTCTCCACTCTGTGTGCAACAATAAGATACAAACATTAATACTTACTCTGCATATTCTGCCAGAAGTGAACAGACGTGTAAACTTATAGGGGGTTGAAATCTCATTATTTGTAACTATCAAAATATAGCAAGCAAACTGTTTATCCATCCACACACACGGTTTAAATGTGCAAATATAAATATTTACACATCACTGATGAAGTCAGCCTTTGTCTTTAGAGCAAGATATACAAGTTAACAACACTGAGGTCACAGGTTAGAGACACTGACATGAGTTACAAAATACACTTTTAGTTCCAACAAGCCAGGACATTACGTAGAGGGGAGTTTTTCCAACAGGATCACAGAGTCAATGTAATCACTGTGCAACATCCTGGCATTTCCATTATGCGCTACTAATGTTAACAGGCAAATGCATCAATAGGTAATTAATCAGAGCTGTAAGTTAAGATAACAAAAGGATATTTTGTGAAAAGTACTGAGGCTCCTCAGATCTTCATTTGTTAATAAAGAAGCTTTCCAGCTCTTTCATGTATATTACTACTTGTGCACGTCAATATCATGTGAATAGGCATATGGTCCGAATCTCCTCTCTCTCAACTTCTGATACCAAGTCTAAGAGAGAAGGTCTCAAATGCAGAATGTCTGAGTGTTATAATAACCCTTAACTCAACACAGTTGATATGAGCTTTAAAATTAATATTAAACTGATTCTATCCAGCTATTTGAAATACAGCCCTAAAGAAAACTATTTTGAATTAAGGAGTTAACCCTGTTTCAGTTATCAATTGCTTTTTCACTTTTTGCCAATGTCGTATTCTTTGAACAAGTCAATCAGAAGCTTTCTGATAGCAGAGCAAAAGCTTGCTTTCCAGCCAAACTCTAAAGCTTTAACACAGAAGTTCAAACTAAGCAACTGTTAATTTGGCCTCTCATGTCTTTATAGCATCCTGGCACACAGATTAGCTAGCAAGCAAGCATCTGCTCTGCCACCATTTAGTTGCAGGGCAAAGCTATCAACAGAACGTTTTGCCAAGTTTAACTCATTGATCAAACATTATTCATATCTTCTACGTTCACTTTTCCCTGCGCTTTCACGGAAGCAGAAGCATTTGAAGTGGTGCTTCTTAGTGTGAATACAGGCATTTGTATAGGTGTGCATATATTTTCATGCTCACCCAAATACCTTTTGTATATTTATTCCCACCAAAGTAAATATTTGACAAAACCAAAAAAAAAAAATTGTAAAATTTTCTTAACAGCTTAAAAAACTAGCTTCCACCTTTCACCTTCTCCACAATAATTGTGCTATAAGCTATCACAGCTGGGCACCAACACCAAACAGTGCAACTCTGAATACTTGTCACTGAACACAAGTTAGGAATTTATATTAGATTTGCAGAAGTGGGGAAAAGTTAACATACACATCAGTTGTGGTGGGATAGACAATAAGGGGCTGAAGGAGTAGAATTAAGAATTTTAAAAACTTGTTAATTCTACTATAAAGTTCCCTCCCTATAAAGTACCAAAATTCTCCACTACTACTGTACTCAGATGTGTGCCTACAGGGAGCCAGTTGAATAAGTAAGATTCAGTAGAGTTGTCTGTAGTTAGCTAGGTGCAGGAAGGAAAGCAATTGAAAAGCAATAGTGTATTTATAAGACAAGGAACATTAAGAGACTGTAAAGAGGAAACTGAATGGTAACATGACAGAAATAAATCTAGTTCCAAAGTTTGTTTGCCACACAAAAGCATTCAAGTGTACTAACAACAACTCTAAGTCGTCCTGTCTTCTTTCTGCATCCGCATACAGAGGAAGAAAGCCTCCTTGGGGCTGCGTATACAGAGGTGCCCAGGCAGTGTGCACTCTGAGAGCAGTCAACAGGAGCCAACTGCACAACTTCCCCACAGATCCCTTCTCCCTGCTTCCCAGGGGGATCCTAGGGGGTCGTGTTGAGGATGTACTTCACTGCCCCACAGATGGCAGCAGCCAGGCTGGAGGATGTGTGTGCTTTTCCTCTAAAACCTACATTTTATGTCAAACTCCAAAACAGACAAAAATAAATAAAAATACAATTAAATAAAATCCTCTTCACTGAACATCCCATTCCAGTTTGACAGACCTGGACACTGATGTCCTAATTATCCTCAGAACAGGTGTGCATGGGCCTTTTCCTGCAAACATGATTCAGCCTAGAGGTGGAGAACCCAGTTCTCAGATATGATGTCGGTTCAGTATAAAGCTGTCTCACACTGCCATCATTCTACTGAGACAGCCACGAAAGGAGCTAAGTATGCAGTTTACGTACTCATGTGTCCCTTATGGGCATCAGAGCCCCGTCAGTAGCACCATCACACTTAGGAAACAGGGTGAGTGGTAGCGTTTTCCCACCATACAACACATTCTTAGAGCTAGAGTGTTAACAGGGTGGAGGCAAGAGGGGGGACTGCTTGGCCCCCTTGGGTCTGTGCACTGGAGTGTGGACGCTAGAGCCCTAGGTTTGAGCACAGGAGGAAAATCCTTAACCTAGGGTTAAAATGCAGTGTAGATGCTAATGCCCATGGTTCCCTGATACAGGTCAACTGACTTGAGTCCCACTAGCCCTGGATTAACATTGATGTGTACACATAACCTCACATGCGCCAACCACATATGAGTCAACAGTGTGATACTGTTGCAAAAAAAATCAAACGTGATTCTGGGATGCATTAACAGGTGTGTTGTAAACAAGACACGAGAAGTCATTCTTCCGCTCTACTCTGCGCTGGTTAGGCCTCAACTGGAGTATTGTGTCCAGTTCTGGGCACCACATTTCAAGAAAGATGTGGAGAAATTGGAGAGGGTCCAGAGAAGAGCAACAAGAATGATTAAAGGTCTTGAGAACATGACCTATGAAGGAAGGCTGAAAGAATTGGGTTTATTTAGTTTGGAAAAGAGAAGACTGAGAGGGGACATGATAGCAGTTTTCAGGTATCTAAAAGGGTGTCATCAGGAGGAGGGAGAAAACTTGTTCACCTTAGCCTCTAATGATAGAACAAGAAGCAATGGGCTTAAACTGCAGCAAGGGAGATTTAGGTTGGACATTAGGAAAAAGTTCCTAACTGTCAGGGTAGTTAAACACTGGAATAAATTGCCTAGGGAGGTTGTGGAATCTCCATCTCTGGAGATATTTAAGAGTAGGTTAGATAAATGTCTATCAGGGATGGTCTAGACAGTATTTGGTCCTGCCATGAGGGCAGGGGACTGGACTTGATGACCTCTCGAGCTCCCTTCCAGTCCTAGAGTCTATGAATCTATGCCTAAAGGACACTGCTGGCCAAAAGAGTACAAACTGGAGTACATGATGTACACATGCACCAATGGTGGAATACACTTGGACAAGTACTTGAAGATCACAGATCCCTTCAGTGTTTGAGGCTCACAAAAGGAAGAGTCAGGACATCAAGATTACAAGACTTTTCTGCCCCAGCTACCCACTTTTGGGGGCCTAAAAAAAGCTTCAAATAAAGTATTCTTAAAGTGACGCATTCTAGCTTTTTGGGTAATCATTGCCAGCCTAGTAACAGATACAAATTCAGATGAAGGACTTTCCTGGAGATATGACACTGATTATGTTGCTCATGTGTTTCCCTCCATTTTCTGGTTTCCTCCCATAAGACAGTTAAGTACAGCGCAGGACAAAGATTCTCCTTACGCTGATCTTAGTGTCACCCATCAATTCAATCTTAAGCGATCCTTGAGTAAAGTTCAGTCAAACATGAAACCCTTACTACACCAGTTCTGAGCAAAACCAAGATTTACTACAGAGAAACTGGAACATGATATCTAACTTTCTTCATGCTGATCAGAGTTCCTCCTAATAAGCATTCAGACATAGCGCTGAGAGCAGTGAAATCATTGAAAATTGACCAATCCATCTATATTCCTGACTCCACTAAAAAATAAAACATAATACTTTAAAAAGTTGTGTCAGAACAATACAAGATTTTCAGCCAGCGGTTCCCCTGAGTAGACTCACATGACCCTTATCACAAGATGTAGTCTACAATGAAACATCTGGTCTGCTCATTAGGAGCAATATTGACAATTGCATAAGAAAATCCAGTAAGACTAATAAGAGTCAGAAAACAGGAATGATCTGGTCTCTACTATGTAAAATGTAATTGTAGCTTTCAGTCCAACATACTCACTAAAGTTAGTTTAACTGCTTCCAGCAGTGGGAAACTAAGTTATATTTTTTCTTTTCAGCCACACTAAGAAAGGCATTAAACAGGTCACCTATCCACCCAAATCAAAATAATAGGCTCAAAACTGCTGGATTTGCACTACGGAATTTCATGGTCATTTGTATAAAAGTTCCAATGCAGGTAGGGCTGTATTTCCCATTTGTGAACAACTGATGTAAAATAAGAGCTTTTTAAATCTTCATGTCTTAAAGATTCAGCATGTGAATAGAATGTCTTAGCTACAATGTAGCTTTCATTTAAAAACCATTTAGATGATTTAGAGGTGGATATGTGTTTTAATCATATAAAGCCCAGTTTAGTGAAATGTTCCACACCATTACCTCTCAAAATACTGCAACTTCGGAATATGTGCCTCTGCCTGCAGGAGTGGGGGTTTTGCAAAAGAATAAAATAATTTATTGCTCAATTTAAAAAAAAATTTTTTTGAGTTGAAAGACATGCAAAAAACACAATCACAGCACTCAATTGCTTTTTTTCTCCAACAGGATCTATATGTAGTATGTTAAAAAAATTGAATAAAAACTAACTGCTAGATTTAGATTCAACCAGAGAACACAAAGCTTTTAAGCTACAAAATCATTCAAATGTTAATGGCTGAAGACAACTCTCATATCTTATGCTCTTATTGTGTAAAAAGACAAATTGATATGGAGGATCCATAATTATCTAGACAAGATTAATTACTAGGCCAGCAAAAATTTCAGGTAAATAGATTGTGGGTAGGTAAAGGACAAAAAAATCTTTAGAAACTCATTCTTTTTTATGCTTAACGCTATATGAATAGTTAAGTAATGAACTAATTACAACTTCTGATTCAATTTATTTTTTCCCCATCCAGTAAAATTATTGGGGAACTAGAGGGAAGACCGCAGGCTAAGATTTTGTCAACACCAATCCGGGGGGAGATGGGAGATCTAATTTTTATATCTAGTGTTTAGGTTTCTTATTCTTTTCTGGAAGATTTTTAGAGCAGTTTCCCCTCAACCTACATTAATGTCAGTTTATACATTCTGTAAAGCAAAAATACTAATCTGACACTTCTCTGCTAACATCAAGGCTATTTTTCAGGGTGGGGGGGTTCATTTTAATATACAGAATGCATGCTAATGACAATAATTTGAAATGGAAAAGCCACTAGACAGAAAATAGTAGCTCTAGAAATCTGACTGCCAGACTTGTCAACTCACCTCTGCTGTAACACCAGGTAGCACCACCACATTTATTGACCAGATTAATTATATATAAATATATTTTGATACTCTTGTCTTAGACATGAGCAGAACATTAGGATGACTTGTGATGTAATTGGATCTGTATGTGTCAAAACGTCTGTTTATTTTTTAAACACCAGAGCCAATCCTTAATTTTAAATGCTACACAAAAGCTCCATTGCTAAAGATAAAGTTTAATTACTGCAGGTGTGCCAATATATCTTTCTCATGTTTTATTCTGTGATGTACTTCTCTTCTGGTACAATTATTTTATATTACATTTCACTACAGTCAATGACATTTGCATCATTGTGTTGGAATTACTGACATCAGAGCAGTTTCAGGCTTTTCCCATAATTACAAAAATGTTAAAGGACTCTTGGCAATCAATTATCATTTCTTCAGTTTCCATAAGTGCACAGGGTACACTTGTAATTTATAGAAACAGTGACATTTACCACAAGGAACACAATGTAAAGTTGACCAACAGCAATTTAGTTAGCAGAATGGAGGTTTTCCAACATATTGTCAAACTGCTGTCAAGTTAGTGATAAATTTAAAACAACATTCAAATATTTTAAATAGCTGAACAGCTATTTAAACCTAAAATAAAGCAGGACACAAGCCTGAAAATTAAATTCCTTATGTTGAATGCTAGATAACTCCTCAGTGTTTCCAAAATGCCCTATAAAAATGCTGCATGAAAAGTACCTTCTGAATCCTTTCCGGGTTTTGGTAGTTATATGGAAAACGCACATATACAAACAATAGTTCAATGAAATTCTATAGTCATTTGTGTGTTTGCTCAAATTTTCCAATTCATATTCTGTAACGTGACCTCAAATAAACGATCAAACCTTATTTCCCACAGGCACCTCTTCTGAAGTGTTTTATTTGCAAGCTGCTCATTATAGCAGCAAGAGTCAGTCTTAATATATCATTTTACAGTGGCTCTCATCCCAAATGATCCCATGTGAAACTTAAATTATACCCAATGATCTCTTTATCTACCTCCGAGATGGAATAGGGCAATTGGTTGATAGTATGTAGTAACAAAACAATAGGCTAGGGCAGGAAGTTAACACTCAAGTTATTTTTGAAAGTTTCATACAAAATTACTTAGGCTGCTAAATCTCACTTTCAAAAGTATCTTGGAAATTAGGAGCCTCTGAAAATTCTACCCTTTGTCCAAATGAAACTAATTACTTAACTGCCATTCAGCTAGGACACAGGATTCAGAGACTCTTCTCTTGCCGTCACTAAAATTCCCATGGCACTCCTCATCATGACTTTTTTGGGTCTCACACAAATATGGCACCTCCAACAAGATGGATCCATTTAACCTCATAAAAGGCATTCCTCGATACCAACTATGATGGAAGTGTGCCACCTATTTACCGTAATTCACTAGTAGCACTGCCCACAACAGACTGAGCAGGAGATCTGCAAGGAGTATCTCCAGCTTAAAACCTGGCCTAACCAATCCGAAAGTGTCACTGCGCAAGGTAGAGTGGCTACACATTTTCCACAAAAAAGCTCCATGTTTCCTGAACTGAATTGAATGACTATCCCCTGGCACTATGATGAAGGGCTACAGCATAGAAACTTATGATAAATCATTAGGAGAATAAGATATTCAGCAAGTGAAAGATACTGTATTTTAGATAGTAAAATGTAGTTGCAATAAACTCATCATGACAAGGAGCATTTCTTCATTCCTGAAAGTATCTACAATACTTTCAACATCGTTTAAACGACAATAACAATTTCTTTCAAGGTCTTAAATTTCTACAGTTCTGCCATATCATACAAAAAAGTCAGGTCATTTTACTGATAAAAGCATTTTTGTTATTAACAAGAGAATAAAATGTAAGAGCCCTCTCTGCTGCAAATTCTGGGGCACAACAGTAGTAAAGATTAATAATTTTTCAGTATACGGTTCCAGTATAAGTAATTAAGGAACAGTTATTTAACTACATAGGTATCTATGTGAAACACTATCCTCTATTTTAGTACCATTAGTAAGCGTGCCAAAGCAAAGCTAGCCGTGTGAAAAGATGTTAAATAGTTCATAACCCATCCACACAGATATCATTTGTGGTAGCTGGTTTGTAACTCAAGAAAAATAACTAGGGCTGTCAAGCGATTAGAAAAATTAAACAATTAATCACAGTTTTAATCACACTGGTAAACAATATTAGAATACCATTTGTTTAAATAATTTGGGGATTCTCTATATTTTCAAGTATAGAGTCAGGGCTGGGCGCTCTGGGCTGCTCCAGCCCCCCAGTTGCCAATCCCTCCTGCCCCACTCACAGGTATGCAATTAAGACGTAAAAAAAAAGCATTAATTTTGCTTTCAGTTAATTACAGGCATTAACTGCTATTAATTGACAGCCCTAAAAATAATCCAAATTGCATAACTGATATATTTGTACTTAGTATACTGTATAGCAGTGCTTATCAAAAATGGTGGTTCTATGAAAGTCTGTATATTTATAATGACAATTTTTATGTTCAGACATTAAATTGTTTAGATTCTGTAAAGAATCAGGAATAACACAATTGTAGTGGAATAATTAACTCTCTGGAGGTATTAGGTATTACACCAATATTCAACATCAGACATGTATATCAGTTAAGCATGTACTCCTGTTACCAAGGTTTTACTTTTGGTGTTACAACAGAATAAGGTCTATAATAAAAGCTATGAATATACACCTCTACCCCAATATAACACTGTCCTCGGGAGCCAAAAAATCTTACCGCGTTATAGGTGAAACCGCATTATATTGAACTTGCTTTGATCCACCGGAGTGCGCAGCCCCCCCCAACCCGTCCCGGAGCACTGCTCTACCACATTATATTTGAATTCGTGTTATATCAGGTCACGTTATATTGGGGTAGAGGTATACTTTTAGCCACTGTTATGACCTAATCAAATTAAAAAATGCCCAAAAGAACTTGTGAGACCCACACTGTCTCTTAAAGAAATGTGATTTAATGCTGCACATTTAAACAGCAAAAGTTAACTTTGTATTCTAGACTTCAGCATAGCTAGTTACGAACTTTTGTGGGCAGTACATGTTATTTTCTTACAAGCAAAAGATAAGGGAATACAATACAGTTGAGGCAGCACAAGTTAAGTTACAGTAGGCATACATCATTATGAAGGTTATATGTTTTTGTTATTTTAAAATCACAACCTGTTTTGCTCATTTTTCCTTTAACACTTTAGATATTTAAGACACAGGCAATAAATAGTTTCATTTCTCTTAACTTTTATTCTAACAAACCACACTTCTGTGGACTGCACTTGTTTTTGCAACCATAGTGATTAAATACATTTATTGGCTTCAGTTACAAATACCTATTCAGTATTACTTTACATCAGCAAATTTGTTTTCAAAATGAGCCCTGTAGGGTCACTATAATCATGTTTCCAAAATGACCAAAGTTAACTGACAACATTACAATTTTTGAAGAAAGCTATAGATGTACAAAACATATTCTACAATACGAAGTTGTGTTATCATTTCTCTGTCAGTAGACCACGCAAAAGAAGAAAATCTAGAAGTTTTTCACCTACTTTGCAAGCAAATTTTAAGACAAGGGAACAAGACTATTCACTTGCACTGCTTTATTTTGTGCTTCCAATTAGAAAAAAGTGACCATTTTCTATTTTACCTATGTATTGATGCTACTTCCATATCTTCCCCCAGCTTGGCAGCCCCTCAAAAATGTTGAAACAGCAAAATGCAGAGGACATACCAAAATCATTAAAATACACAAAAGAAAGGATTTGACCAGAAAGTTGTACTGTAATCATTACTTTATAAAAATTTATATTTTAGCACCAACCAAATACTGTGCTGACAAAATACATAAGTAATCTCTCTTAAAAACCACCTCTCCGAGAAAGCCAAGTTTACCCATGTGGGCAGCTTTATTCAGCGCACTGACGGCTTAGGACCCTTTCGCAAATATACAAATTTTTTTATGTCCATTTTTAAAGACTTGAGTAAGTCTGATACCTGATTTGAGTCCATTTTTTACTTCTGTTCCCAGCTGGAATAATTATCTACATGAACAAATATTTCAGAAATAAAATATAAAAGCCCAATCTTGTACAAGTACATTGTTTTGCTAACTGTTTTGATACTTGGCAAAATATTTATTTTTAAAAATGAATTTGTTCAGGGTTGACCCAATACCTACTGCTTAGATAGCCTTCATAAAACTTCCAACACAATTCCACTTCAGTCTAACATATACTGACTTAATGACTGATACTTAAAAGTTTCCACAAAGCAGTGCTGGCTCACTAAATTCCAGGAAAGTTATTAATTTCTTCCATCTGCTTCTCCCATCAACCTCCTAAATAAAGAGTATCAACTAAACCATGGCTTCACTTCATTATCTATACATCTTGGACAGCAAAAGGCAACAAAATAAACCATTTTGCATAACTCTAAAGGAGCAGCAATATATAAAAAATGTAAGCCTCCAAAAGAATAAACATAGCCATGCCATGCATGTAAATCTTCACAAAGTCTGTCTTCGAAAATTATTCAAAAATGTTTCTCTTTAAGAACCATTCTGTCCCCTCCCCCCAACCCACACACACTCACAGTACTCATTTGTTTAGTATTTTAGTATTTGGTTCAGTAGTTTCCGGTTCTGGTTCTTGAGCATCTTGTCTCTCTCAAGAAAACATTAGGATATTCAGTGACTTAGCATGTGCCAGCAGAAATTGCTAATAAAGAAAACACTGAATTCACAGGGGGTGGTTGGGTAAGGGAATTCTTTTCAATGAGAGTTTGTCATTTGACATGACAGGGGTGGCAGTTTAATGACTGCTAAAAAGAGATGTTTCATTTTTAAGACTCAAGGCCACAGAGCAGAAAATCATTTGTCTTCAGTACTGAGCCATGAACTTAATTAGAAGTGCCAGTCAGTTAGTTTTTAGGTGTTTTAAAAATATTTCCAAGTCATGTTATGCAGCAACTGGCTATACAATCACTGACATACTCCTCCTCCAGCCAAAAGAATGGAAAACACTTACAGGGAGAACAGCACTAAATGTTAGAAAAAGCCCTTTACCACAACTTAATACCAATGCATGGAGAAATACCGTGTACCCACCCTCCAACAGTGTCCCTTCACAGGGAAAGAAAGGTATAATGGGGTGGGGGTGGGGACACTAAGCAAGTAAATGAGGCCAGGGAAATAAAAGGCATATTAAAAATAAAGTTCCCCTCCCCGTCACGTATGGCACATGTGCCAAAAGGCGGTAAGCGAGCTGATTTTCAGTGGCACTCACATACCCAGGTCCTTCCCACCAGTCCGGGGGGACGGGGGCGCTCTACATTTTAATTTAATTTTAAATGAAGCTTCTTAAATAATTTAAAAACCTTATTTACTTTACATACAACAATAGTTTAGTTATATATTATAGACTTCTAGAAAGAGACCTTCTAAAAACGTTAAAATGTATTACTGGCACGTGAAACCTTAACTCAGAGTGAATAAATGAAGACTCAGCACACCACTTCTCAAAGGTTGCTGACCCCTGTTCTAGATGTAGGTTCCTGGACCTATGGCAGACATTTTGAATATGTTGATAAACTTACTTGATAAAGGCTGGTGGCATGTCCCTTTTCAAAATCTGGTCTTCAGTTGTCTGCACTGTTTCTTTTCCAACCTGTATGAAAAATCCAAGAGTCATATTTAACCCCTCAGCTTTGGAGTTTCAGTTTAATGCTTACATCAATCAGATCATATACCAACAATAGGAACTAGAAACTGACAAGCCCTTTTATTAGCTTTGGTAATGTTTGTATACAGTTTTGAATAAGTAAAGCATTATATAGGTACTAAGTAATAGAATTTTTAAAGTTTCCTCTTTTTGGAAAGCATTAAATTCATGGACAATAAACTGATTGTTAATCACTGTACACGTTTTGTGGAGTGCAGTATGGTAATGTTCCCTATACAGATCTGGTCAAATTAATAATACCAATAAAAACATTGCTTTCCAATATTGCTACAGTCAAGTTTTGAGGAAACAATTCTCGCTACTGCTGAAAGACAATTATTGTTTACAGGTACACATCTACCTTGATATAACGCTGTCCTCGGGAGCCAAAAAATCTTACTGCGTTATAGGTGAAACCAAGTTATATCAAACTTGGTTTGATCCGCTGGAGTGCGCAGCCCCGCCACCCCACTCCCCGAGCACTGCTTTACCGCATTATATCCAAATTCGTGTTATATCGAGGTAGAGGTGTAATATGCATTTCGAGAACACCAACTGCAGCACTGAGCCATAAAAATAAAATATTTAATCATTTTTATAATGCAAATTACATGAGTCGAACATTTAGTCTTATAGCAATCTTATTTATGGGTTTGTGGGATTCCACTTATGTGAGCATGAGTACACTAAATGAAAGCACTTCTTTAAAGTGCATATTAACAGCCAAATAAAACTGGACACTGCATCTTTAGTGTAAGTACATCAACATTACCTTGGTGCTAGTCATGTTATGTATTATGAATAAATGCATTTTATGTCCTGTGTAACACCTATATTAAATCTCAATGCAGAAACAGAGAAGCTAGTTTGTTTCTTCTTCCTACAGAAATTGTTAGAAAAAATCATCATTACACAATAATGCAAGAAAAGAGAAGGAACTTTATATCCCCAATAAGCTTTGCAGGCTTGCCAATAAAAAGTGAATCAGAAAGAAGGCTCCAAGGTAAAAAACGAACAAAACAAATCCCTTTTCTACCCTTTGACCTGACTTGCCTATTAGAAAATGTAATTAACTACAGGAAGTAAACACACACACACACACACACACACACACACAAGACTATCCTCAGGCAAAGTAATGGTGCACAAGTTTCCCCTCATAGTTAATAATGAAGAGACTAAACTAAGATCGGGGTAACAACATTCACTGTTTTCATACACAATAGCTCTTGTGTTACACAAATCTTTCAAATCAGCAGCTGGTTCTCTGTGGTCTATGAGATCATAAACTTGACAAGAGTCTTTCCAGTTGCATTGTTCACTGTATTTTCCAGCTGAATAAACCATTCAGCAGTGTCCGGGGAAGCAGAAGGTCTTTAACCAAGACACTAATTTATATTAAGTGCTTCCAGGGTTGCCCGAGCTACAGACAAAACAACATTGTATCCTAATTTTTACTGTAACAAATATGTTCTAACATACAACCATTAAACTGAAGAGGTTTGCCTGAGTTACACTCCCAGACCAGAGAGATGTTAAAGCTGGCACATTTTATTAAAACTTTTGTCAGAATCCATAAGACACACATAGAGCTTGCATAAACCTCAGTGCTCGAGTGTCTTCCAGGAGTACAAGCTACTCTGCTCATCAGCACTGTCCCCCTTTGACCTCTTCAGTACAGTTCTAAACTTTACAGGGACAAGACATAGGAAAATATAGCCCTGACATTTTCTAGTTCTCATACCAAAAAACAGTCCACGTTTACCACTAACATACATATTGTAACTTAGGAGTGCAACACTTGCAAGGTACAGGGGTCATTTCTGCCTTTGGATACACCACAGAAACTCCAACTCAAGTCCATCAGAGCTGTGTGCATATATGAGAAAAGAATATCCAGACTTCACGTGGAAGTAGTTCCCAATCTCTTTTTCGCATATATGCAGACTACAACAAGGCAAAATAAATTATAAAAATCTGTGTCTTTTGCAAAGTTGGTACAATAGAGCTGGGCAGTGATCTGTTTACCCATCTCGTGAAAATCTGAGATTTTGAAAATTTTTCCCCAATACACGCTGGGATGAGAAAAGTAAAAATCTCAAAAAATTTTCAAACCAAAAACTTGGGGAAAAAAAAAAAGTCTGTTTGGGTCAACAGAAATACAGATATTTCAAAACATTTCAGTTTGATTTTGGCTTTTTTAAAAAAATGGTTCTTCTACTGTCATTTTGAATGAGAAAACTAGAATTTTTTATTAGAAAATTTCAAAAAAATTTCAAGTCAAGAAATTTGTTGAAATCAGCCCATTCCTACAAACTGTTTTGATGAATCAGCATTTTCCTGACAAAAAATGTTTCAGAAAAATTCCCAAACAGCTCTTCTGTATAACTTAGTGCAGGGGTGGGCAAACTTTTTGGCCCAAGGGCCACACCTGGGAATAGAAAATGTATGGAAGGCCATGAATGGTCAGAAAATTGGGGCTGGAGTACAGGGGGGAGTGAGGACTCTAGGGTTCCACGGTGGGGCCAGAAATGAGGACTTCAGAACATGAGAGGGGGCTCTGAAGTGGGGTGAGGGCTCTGGGTGGAGTATGGGCTCTGGAGTAGGGCTGGGGATTAGGAATTTGGGGTATAGGAGGGTGCTCTGGGCTAGGATCAAGGGGTTTCGAGGGCAGGAGAGAGATCAGGGCTGGGTAGGGTGACCAGATGTCCCGATTTTATAGGAACAGTCTCGATTTTTGGGTCTCTTCTTATATAGGCTCCTATTACCCCCCACCCCCAGTCCCGATTTTTCACATTTGCTATCTGGTCACCCTAGGGCTGGGGCAGGGGGTTGGGGTGCAGGAAGGGGTAAAGGCTTCGGCTGGGATTATGGGCTCCAGGGTGGGGTTGGAGATGAGGGGTTTGGGCTGCAGGAGGGTGTTCAGGGCTGGGATCAAGGGGATTAGAGGGTGGGAGTGGTATCAGAGCTGGGACAAGGGGTTGGGGCATGGGGAGAGACTCAGAGGTGCAGGCTCCAGGCAGCGCTTACCTCAAGCAGCTCCTGGAAGCAGCGGTATGTCCCTTCTACAGCTGCTAAGCAGAGGCACAGCCAGATGGTTCTGCACACTGTCTCGTCTGCAAGCACCACCCCTGCTGCTCCCACTGGAGCACCAGAGGGGGGCCATGCTGCGGCTTCCAGGAGCAGCATGAAGCGGCCTCACACTCTGTGCCCCAGCTGAAGCAGGGCCATACTGCGGCTTCTGGAAGCCATGTGGAGTGGCCCCCGACCCTGTGACTTGGTTAGAGCACTGGAGGGGGGCCATACTGTTTTGGGGAGCCACATGGAGCAGACTCTAACCCTGCTCCTTGGCTGGAGTGCCAGATGTCGGGCCATGCTGCAGCTTCTGGCAGCCACATAGTGTGGTCCCCAGCCCTGCTCCTCAGCTGGAGTGCCGGTGCAGGGCAATCCCTAGACCCTGCTCCCCAGAGGGAACTCGAGGGTAGTCTTAAAACGGCTGGTAGGCCAGATCTGGTCTGCAGGCCGTAGTTTGCCCACCCCTGACTTAATGGGTGGTACAGTTAACATAAAAGGAATATCTATGTTTACTAATATTTCAAGAACTTCTATAGTTTGATATTTTCTACACAACATGTTTTAATCAGATGAACAGTAAAGCAAACTGGGTGACCTTAATCTGGACTTGAAAAACTCACTCTCGCTCTGTGCGAGAAGCTTGCCCTGGCAAGTGACAGGGACCACCCCAATTTCTGCAGAATCGAAGCTTCCATTTTTAAACAAAATTAAGTGTCAGCACTTACAGTTGCAAAGAAGGCCTCCCAAAGGTGAACAGTGTCTATGGACACTTTCAGTGACTCTATTGCCATTCACAGATTGACTGAAAGCAACAGCATGAAATTGAGAACCTGGCTGTTGCTGGGCAAACCAATAAGCCGCACAGTTTGGGAGAAAGGGGAATGAAAAAAGCAAAGAATGGAATCTAAGAGAGATTAAGGGACATATATAGTACGTAGAAGAAACTTCTTTCATTCTATCATCTCCTCCCCCCAGTAGCCACTAACTAGACTCAAAAAGAGGAGACATCTCCCTTCTAGAAGCTAAAGGAATGGAGTTTCAGATTTATCTCACACCCACAAGCCAGAGGCAGATATGAAGAATAGATTCTCCTGCACAAAGGTAAAGGACAATAGGCTCATGGGAACTCTTAGCAGTTAGGGTAGACAAGAGGCTGGGCTCTTCATCAAGCTGTACCTCTCTGATCTTGTTGGAGAGGACCTTATCCCCTCTTATCTACCTGTGACTAGTAGAGGTCTAGTATCTTTTAAAATTCCCGCCCGCGACTAGTGACTTTTTCCCCAGGTTGCTGCTGTGGGAGAAAGAGGCAATCTGGAAAGATTCACAGTCCTGTTTAAAAGGTGCCATCTCCAGTGCCATCTCCGGTGCCTATGTTCCCAGAACAAAGACTGAGGATCCAGTGTTGACAATGCTCAGTTTTATCACAAGTCTTGCTATATTGGATATTTTTCTTTATTTCCCAGCTCCTGGAATTATGAATTTTCACTGAACCTTCTTTTCATTTAAAAAAAATGAAAGTAAGTTTCTAGCCCTTATGGTTGTGGAGAACAGCTTGAAAATGGGAACAGAGTGCACTGTAAAGCCTCAATACAAACGAAGGATCCAAAATTGATTAAAAAAAATAAATCATGATTTTAAGCCAATCTTAAGTTTTTGGAACGCTTAAGGTTGGCAATACTGAGGACCTGCTGAACCTCAGAAACAAGAGATTCAGACTTAAAAGCCAGAAATGAAATCTTTACCTTCCCACTTCAATTAGAAAGGAAGAAAGTTAAGTGTTTTCTAGAATGTTCTACAATGTTTAAAACAAGATCTGTTTTCCATAAAATTATTCACTAATGTCAAACATCATGACAAAAAAAAAAAAGCGGGGGGTGGGGGGAAAGGCGGTAATTATAGTCCTCAACTTTCAGCCTATTAGAGACCATCACAAATAAATTCAGGTGCTGTAGCTGAACACCTGTGTGTTCATCAGCTGGATAACTGATAAAAAGCGAAGAGGTAAATAAACAAATTTAGCATAACAAACGCTAGGAATGGCTTGTGCAGAAAATGACCTTATCTACTGAATTTGTCTAGTTTATATCCTAGATATATCTCATACTACCCCAAGCCACTGCACATGCATTAAATCAGCACAGGATTTAAACATGTACCCACGTTTTAAGGCAAGTCAATAAGGAATACATAGACTGTGAAAGAGAAAATGTTTTAGCAACTCTGTGTCAAAACATGTCAGAAATTATCTACTTATCTATGCAACTCAATCAAATCCTCTGCAGCTTCTGCAATTTCTCATGTTCCCCATCTCTTAGAAATTCGTCTTGAAAACAAATACTAATGACCTACTGAAGCATCAAAGGGCAAACACAAAACAACTTCCAGGTTATACACACATCAGGACCCACATTAATGTCAAACTGCAATATCCAGAGGAAAATATTTAGGCTGTAGGAGCTGATGGTCAATATAATTTCTATCAGCTCTAAAACAATAAAAAATGGCCTAGGTTGCAAGGCTAAAAATAAGCATCTGTCAAATGCTACTGGAATCAGAAGCAATTATGATAAATTTAGGCCTGCCTCCTGTTTGTACAGAACTGCCAAGTTTGAGGTGAGGTAAGAGAAAATATTTACTACACTGGCTGAGATTACCAGATGCTTTATTCAGATCACTCTGATTTGAGACTGTAAACTCAATGTTTAATTTGCAGTTGATTATATATATTTAGCACAGAAATACAGGACCAAATTTATCAACCACACACAGTAATAGCCACTGAAACAGGGCAAAACATTTGGCTCCTATAGGCAATCAACAGCATTTTTGAATGTGGCTCAAGTTCAAAGTTGCTCTATGGGACTTGATCCCCAGATACTGCCACCCAGCAGAATTTAATGTAAAAATTTACTGAAGAATAAACTAGGTCAACTCTACTTTACACACTCTGGTTTAGCAATAAAAAACTGAATTTTCTGAATAAAGATATATAAAGTTTGGGTGGCTCATGAAAGCTGTGAGATTTAATGCAGGTTTCACTCGTCATTCCTCAATCACAATAAATAGTCTGATGGGATGATGACCTCAGCATCCTATGGAGAAGATATGGTATGTTTTACAAGCAAGAATGAATTAAGACTATGGAGGACTCGGGAACAGCTATTTCAGGATAACACCCATTTACAGGCTACTCCCTGCCCACTACTCCAGTTCACTGATGTCAGTGGGACTACTCACATATTTAAAACTAACTTGTTAAACTAAGGTCCTAATAAGGCAAAGTGAAACATTTTGCCATTTTACATTGTATTTATCCAAGTAGAAATAAACTTGAAAATTAGTTAATAAATAATCTAGGAATAATGATCAAAAACACAAGCTAACAGCTTTACTCTAGTGCAGTGGTTCTCAGTCAAGAGTACACATACCTCTGGGGGTACGCAGAGGTCTTCCAGGGGCTACATGAACTCATCTAGATATCTGACTACTTTTACAACAGGCTACATAAAAAGCACTAAACTAAAATTTGATACAGATAATGACTTGTTTATATTGCTCTATACACTGAAATGTACATACAATATTTATATTCCAATTGATTTTATAAATATATGGTAAAAATGAAAAAGTAATCAATTTTTCTGTAACAGTGAGCTGTGACGCTTCATATTTTTATGTCTGATTTGTAAGCAAGTAGTTTTTAAGTGAGGTGAAACTTGGGGGTACTCAAAACAAATCAGACTCCTGAAAGGGGTACAGTAGTCTAGAAAGGTTGAGAGCCACTGTTCTAGTGCATGTTTCTTATTCAAAATTCATCCTTGTCGAATTTAGCACCTTGAACTTTAATTTGTTCCACTTCCACTCTTAAAGCAGTTGCACCAGCTCTAATGAAGAGTTTAAAAGACATTACTGACAGATGTTTAAAAAGTATACTCTAGCACTATTTTATGCAAGTTTTGATAAAGCCTGTATACTGCACTTCTTCTGTGAAAAGTAGCCACATCTGCTTAGGAGCTGCAAGATAAACACGTACGTAAACCAACAAAGAAACCAAGCTCTTCCTTTCTTACCTGTAGTTCATATCCAGTATCTTATGGTCCTCTAACACAATAAATCTTTACCATTGCAACATTAACACTTGACCCAACTTCAGTATAGCCTGATTCAGCAAGGTACCTAAGCACATGCCTAACTTTAAGCAAGTGAGTAGTTTCAATGAAGTCAACAGGATTATTTACACTGTAAGTCAGGCACATGCTTAAATACCTTGCTGAATCAGTTCCATCTATAGGCCCTATCTTTTAATTACGTATGCTTTTTTTGGCTGGTTTTCTCAGCATTACACTGGAGACTGAATTCCAGAAGTTTCAAGGCACCATTCCAACATCCTCCAGCAATAAATCAAGAAAATTAAAGCTCGGCCATCTGTCCCCAACATCAGCCACAAACCTACCTGCTACAGTGAAATTTTTAACACCAGTTCCAACTGCCCAGGGCCAAGGAAATCCTAGAATTCAACTAAAACAGTTTAATTACAGAAAAAGACTATACAGAAACTAGAATAAGTGATATCATTTGGGCTGCAAAATTGACTTCTATTGATGCTGCAGAAGCCTAGTAACCCTATGCAGATAATGAGTCCACTGCTTAAGTGTTCTGATTAAATGCAGGGCACATAAAGCAACATGAAAGAAACAAAAGCAAATCTTAGGTATGCCACAGTGAACTGTTCAATACAAAATATTTTAATTGGAGAACTTTTCCAGCACTATTATGAAAAGCTTCTCTCCTGCTGCAATACTTCTTAGACTAGAACTACTTCAAGTTTATAATAGACTAGCCCCATTCTAATCAAGCCCATACAAAGATTAACTCTTTCCTCCTAGATTTTCCAGATAAAGTTAATATATGCACAAGAAAAATGGCAACTGTCTAGTTGATGAAACACATAATTGCAATATGTCAACTGTGCCTCACATGAAGGAGATGCAGGAAAATCTTTCACAGCAGATACCAAAAAACTGTTCTCTGACTCATTTTTAAGATACCTATGGCTGTGAAAGATCCCTAAGTCTCAAAGTGGCTCCAGTAGGTTATACAAAATTCTACAGAAGTACATAAACATTTGGAGAAAGACAACATGTGAACTGAAGTATACGACCAGGGAGTTTAATGAAAAGTAGGCAATTGTGATATCGTAGAGTTAAACCCCTCCGCATAGCTAATAGAAACATACTAGTCTGAAGTGCGGGGCAGAGTATATTGTACATCAATGATAGGTGGGTATGGTTGTATGTTTGGTCAACAACCCCAACTCCAACACAAAAATAAAAGTTTAGTGGCTTTTTCCAGGGGGAACCAGAGATGGAAATATATGGAAAGTATTAATGGGAATGTTTGAGAGGGAAGGAAAGATAGATAGAAACTTCTTTTCAGCACTCTAAAATATAGTAGGTCAGACAGAGAACATCATCACAAAATGTTCACACTTCTGCTAATGGTGGAAGAGAGCTTTCCTCCCTGAGAGGGAGAAGTGGCCTGAATGAACTTGTGCTCCCAGTCCTAAGAGCTCACTTATTGATGCGTGAAAATGACCCCTAAATCTGTAAGGTTAATGGTTGGTTTTCCCCCTTCAGCAGGATGACAAATTAAAGTGACACAGATCTCAGTACTGTAAGTACCAACTATAAATTATGCATTTATATAGTAGGACTGATCAAACCACAGCTTGTAAGCTGCATGGCTCTTTTATAGTTCAAGTGTGGCTCGCAGAGTCCCTCATCTCCCTCTTCTACAACTACTAGCTTCTATACCTACCAGACTGGGGGGTTTGAAAAGGTCTTCTGCCCTGTGGAGAGAGGGGTCTCGGGGCTTCAGCTTTCCCCACAGGACTGAAGCCTCGGGCCCCAGCGCACCACAGATGCACGCACACACACACACACACACACGTGAGACAGAAGCCCTGAGCTCCCCTTGCCAGTTGGGTAAGCAGAGAATGGGGGAAGGCACAGGGGCTCCAAGCAACACTTTAAGAGAAGTTAAGCCTGGGTGAATCCAGTAGTGTGAGAGCGAGACCAATAGAAAGAGAAGCTCACACATGCGCATTATATCAGGAAATAGCGTTGTTCTGTATTCAGACATCATGCTGTGCAGACCTCATGTGCTTGTCATCTCCCTGCATTCTGCAGAATACAGGCTGTGTTTACTGTTCATAAATCTCAAACTATTCAAATGCAACTTAAGTGCTAACCTTACATTTATTTCATGGATGACAATGACGACATCTTCAAATTGTAAGAAAGGCAAGTATGAAGAAAACAGAAGTTTTAAGCCAGAATAGGAGGAAGATTTTGCATTCGCTGTTAAAGGTCACAAATGCCTGTGCCTTACCTATAATGCATTGCTCACTCATTACAAAGCAAGCAACTTAAAACATCACTATGAAATGAATAACAACTTTTTGTCTAAATACCCTCCTGAATCAGAATTAAGGAAAAACAAGTAAACGCATTAAAATTACGCCTAACCAGGTCAGACACTACTTTCAGCATTCAGTAAGGAAGCTGATATAACCAAAGCTAGTTTTGTTATGTCATGGAGTATCGCTCATGCTAAAGGTCTATAGTGCGATGGAAAATTTGTTAAAAAGAATATTGCAGAAGTGGTTGCAATTTTAGATCCAAGTAACACAATACTTCAACGACTAATAAAGCAAATTCCAATTTTGTGCCACACTATGGAAAGGTATTACTTCCATATCAATGCTGATGTTGTAAGCAAGATACAAAACAATATAAAGAATTCTCTAGCATTTAGCCTAGCAATCGACAAATCCATAGATTAAACAAGATAAACCACAACTAGCGATATTTGTTCACTATGTTTCAGCTGATGTAATTCTGAAAGAAAAAGTGTTGGACTTAGTGGCATTAAAAGAAACAACCCAAGGTGTTGACGTAAAGAACACACTTGACAAAACACTGACAAATGCCAATGTACAACTGGATAAATTTGTCACTGTTGCAATGGATGGAGTCCTGCCACGGTGGGGCAAAACGTAGGCCTTATCAGACTCCTGAAAAGCAATTCCAAATTTCCAGAGTTTCTCCCTGTTCATTCCATCATCCATCACGAACATCTCACAGGCAGATACTTCACGTACAGAAATGTTACAAAAAAGCTTTTAGAAATTGTGAATTTCATCCACTCAAATGGGAAGACTCATCGACAGTTTAAAAACTTCATCAAAGAATTGGATCTTGAAGGCAAACCTAATGATGTCTCTTTCAGATACAGACTAACATAGCTGCTACTCTGGAATCTTTCCATTGTGTTTATGTAGTAAAAGGTCAGGTACATTTATGGCACTAAATAACTGAATGTACAGGGATAGAGCAGGATGCTTCATTTTGTAGAAAAGGCTAAAGGCAAGACAAACAGAATGATCCCACCCAGATTCTAAGATGTTCCCACACTAAAGCACTTTCTCCTTTTAAAGCTGTTGCCTATAATCTTACTTGACCACAATAAACAGTTTTCTTATTTTTTAAATGTCCAAAGATTCACTTCAGCATTTAATTACTGCAAAAATCTGAATTACTTTCTGTACAACATTCCCGTGAACATCAATCAGCCTTGAAACGTTCTGCTAACTTTTAACAGTAACTGGGAGTTGCACAAAGAGCTCTAATGTATCCAAATAAAAATGCAGCAAGCTGCCAAGTACTGAATTTTAAGGTCTTACATTCATCATGTGCAAATACTTGAACTGACTTTCTAAATACCAAATTGCTTAAAACACGGCAATTCCTTTTCAGTGGCAACAGCAAAGCCAGCCCCCTGCCTTTCTTAGGAGTGCCAGTATTTTAACAATATCATGGTAATAATTCCAATATATCTCAGGCCTTTCTTCTGAAAATCAAGGTAATAGCAGTTCTATGTCTGAAGACAGGATTGAAAAGCGTGGGAAGGGTAGGAAGAGAATAAATTAGTGCAGTTAGTTAATTTTTAATTCTAAGTTTCTTTTGAGGTATAACTGCGGTAACACAAGTGAAAATTAGATCGGTCACTATAGACTCCCAAGCCATGGCTAAATTTGGCTGAAGATATGCTTCTTCCACATGTACAGTTTGGTTTTTTTTAAATGTATCAGAGGACTGCCAGTTCTGAGAAGACTTATCATATCTATTGTTATTCACACATGCATTTGAAAACTGATAATACAATCTAATCATTTTTCCACCATCATCCTTTAACGATACTTTTACTTCCAGATCCTTTTTTAAATTCTTATTTTAACATTGTTTCAAGGAGATTAAGTTGGTTTTCTTGGTGCCTGCAGGATTTACTGCTCCATCACAAATATCTCAGCCTCCAATATTCTGGTGGATTATCAGCATCCACATGGATCAGTGCAGGCAGGCAGAAGTCTGTCTACAGTCAAAAACGTAATTTTCTTTCCAATTTTGAGCAGATCTTTGGAGAGTGCTAAAAACTGCTTGTTAGAGAATACTGTGAGCCAGGGAAAATACTATAGAAATGCTACATTACCCTTTTATTTAACTAGTCAACTTGCAAAGGAAGAATCTAACCCTATTTTACACCTTCATTGTGTCTAAGGTTTAATGAAAATGTATTTCACTACCAAGTAATTTTGTCAAATCAAAAATTCATTTGAAATTTTCCACCTGTGTAATCCAACTTTGTTTTTTGTTGCTTTCTCTCTCCCTCCCTCCCTCCTTTTTCAATACAGGGCTATAATGGACGTGATTGCTGTGAAGCAGGCTCATGTTGCATGCAGGCCTTCATTTCAGCTCCACAGCGTTAGTCACAGTATAGTCATGCATCAGTACATCTTCACCTGAGTATAGAGAGAGATTTACTGATCCTCTACAGAAACACAGGATTTTTTTTATTCAAACTTCACTGAGTTCCTCATTTCTCTTGAATAATAAACAACCTTAACCCATATCCACATTAGGTTAATAATGTAAACCATTGCTCACATGCAGCTTATATTCACTGCAGTACTACTTATGTTTACATGAAACAGAACAAAGTATCAAACAATGTGTTCCATGGGACAATAGTCACTTAAGTCAACTTAATAGGATCTCAAACATGGATTAATTTTAATTAGATGGCTTGTCAACCTTCTGCACTGGGTTTGAAAATCTTCTTATCTATTTTCATTTGAACAAGACTCCAATCTGAAATTTGTTTTTCTGTTTAATTTACACACACAGAGCAGCTTGAATTTGCACTATAATGAACCCTATATTATCCGAGGCCTGGTCTACACTACGCTTTAAAATCGATTTAAAGAGCGTTAAATCGATTTAACGCTGTACCCGTCCACACTACAACGCCCTTTATATCGATATAAAGGGCTCTTGTAATCCCATTTCCTGTACCTTCCCGACGAGAGAGTAGCGTAAATTCGATATTAACATATCGATTACGTTAGTGTGGACGAAATCGAGTTAATTGGCCTGGGAGGTTATCCACAGTGCACCACTGACCGCTCTGGACAGCAATCTGAACTCGGATGCAGCGGGCAGGTAAACGGAAAAAGCCCGCGAACTTTTTGAATTATATTTCTGTTTGCCCAGTGTGAAGCTCTGATCAGCACGGGTGGCGATGCAGTCCCAAATACAAAAGAGAGCTCCAGCATGGACCGTACGGGAGATCTGGATCTGATCGCTTTATTGGGGAGACAAAATTCGTTGTGTCAGAGCTCCGTTACAGAAGATGAAATGCCAAGCGTTTGAAAAAAATCTCCAGGATACACAACGCTGCATGACAGTGTAACGGAAAGCCAAAGAAACAAATGGACGCTCATGGGAGGGAGGGAGGGGGTACTGAGGACTCCAGCTATCCACAGTCCCACAGCAGTCTCTGTAAAAGTATTTGCATATGGGTGAGCTCCCTATTGTCTGTAGGTTCAAACACAGTGTCTGGCGTGGTTCAGGGAATAGCTCCCTAGTTTCTTCCCCCCACCCCAACGTGAAAGAAAAGGGAAGAAATCATTTCTTGACTTCTTCAATGTCACCCTAATGGTGTACTGAATGCTGCTGGTAGATGCAATGCTGCTGCAGTGAAGACAGCATCCGCTCTCTCTCCCTCCCTGGTGGTAGATGGTGCAATAGGACGGTAACTGTCCTCTATGAAACCCTGAGTGCTCCAATGCTTTTTTAACTGAATATGGGGGCGCTGGGTAAGAAACAGGAATGATTCCTGGTCACTCCGAGTAGATAGGACAGAACGGCTAGTAACCGTCTTTATCAAGCAACTGGGGGCTGAGCTTCAATCAGCCCCCTCCTTCCTGGTGTAAAGAAAAGATTCTGTACTGCCTGGACTGTCACAGCAGCAGCATGCTGTGCTCCTCTCTCCCACACCGTTAATGTCCTGCTGGACTATCATCGCGCCGGAGGCTGCATCCCCTCATTTTATGTCACTAATCAGTGTTTTTTATTCCTGCATTTTTTATTACTGCATGACACAAATGGGAGGACACTGCCACGGTAGCCCAGGAAGGTTGGGAGAGGGAAGCAACAGTGGGGTTGTTGCAGGGCACCCCCTGTGAATACTGACACGAGCAGCTGTGCTCTCTGATCACCTGGTCCTCTAATACACTTGCCCCTTATTCCAGGCAGGACGTGACTCTATTTTTAGAAACCATAGGGAGGGATTGACTCGGGAGTCAATCCCAATTTTTGCTTTTGCGTTGCGCCCCAGCCGATTTCAGCTAGGGGCACTCATGATAGCAGCGGACAGTACAGAGGAGGAGAGATTCGTCATCTCATTGCCAGTTTACTCTGGCAGTGACGGTTACAAGAAAACTGGTACCATCTCTGCTATCATGCAAAGCAAGTGAAGCTGCTGTTGTACGCGGTGAGATGCGCCTCTTCTGTCCGCGGCATCCAGTTTACACACTACCGGTGCGGTAAGAAAAAAAAGTGACGGGCTCCATGCTTGCAGTGAACATATGGCGTCTGCCCAAGGGCAATCCAGGGAAAAAACGGCGCGAAAGGATTTAGCTGATGTTTTCCCGGAGAAGGAATGACTGACGACTTACCCAGAACCACCAGCGGACAATAATGATTCAACCAGTATTCCAGGGGTGGGGTGGAGCTGCGGGAACTTATGGGATAGCTACGGAAGAGCACCAACAATGCAAAGCTCAGAAATGACATTAGCCTCGGACCATGGACGCACAACGCCAAATTACTGTGCCTAGTGTGGCCGCATAAAATCGAATTTATAATATCAGTTTTATAAAACCGATTTTAGCTAATTCGATATTATCCCGTAGTGTAGACGTGGCCTGATACATAGTATACCTAGCACAGAGTCAGCCACAGATTTTCCCCACATGGTCACCACACAAGAACAGCCTGACACCATGCATGAGGTGACTGCTCAATTCAGAAAGCTTACTAATACTGTTGTGATTAGGTTGCTGCTTAGAGCATTTAAAAATAAATAAGACGACACTTATGGTCTTGCATTAATTTTTAAATTAGATAAAATTTTAACTGACATCTGGATAAGTTTTGATATATTTAGTAGGACTTTGATGCTGTAAAAAAAACTAAGCTATTTCACACACAAAAAACATTTAATTAATATCTCTTTTTCCTTCATTACCAACAAAAGGGCTGACTACCAGTAATTTATTTACTATCTTAAGAAACTAGATTTTTTTTGACTGGAGAGATAAAAAGTTATTTTAAATGTTAAAGGCTGCCAATATTGAGACAACAGCATGACTGAGGGTATGTCTACATTACACCCACTACAGCAGCACAGCTATGATGTGGCGAGTGGGCCAACATAGCACTGTAGCATAAATACTTCCGTAGATGTAGGAAGGGGTTTTTCCATCAATGTAGGTAATCCACCCCTCAGAAGTGGTAGCAAGCTCAAGGGAAGAATTCTTCCCTCAACCTAACCACATCTACACAGGGGGTTAAAAATTCACATAACGATGTCGCACAGGTCGCAAAATTTTTCACAGCCCTGAGCAACATAGCTAAGTCAATGTAATTTTTAAGTGTAGATCTAGCCTAAGATAATTATAATACCTCCCACTAAGTAAGAATACAGCTGAACCACAACATTACTTCAATATCAGAGAGTCCGCACCATTTTTTTTTTTTTTAAAGCTTATTCAGAAATAGTAGTGGATCTTTTGAAACATGTTCTCTCACATATTTACATAACAAACAATGAAATCCCAACAGGTCAGTTTTCCCCAGATTCACACCATTGTTCTTCCATTACCTCTTTTACTACACTCTGCTTTTGGCTGCATTTGAAAGTCTACTTCAAACTGGTAATCATAGTTCAATCTAAGACACTGTTTGTGCCAAAATGGTGTTGGAAATTGCTTTAGTTTTATTCAAATTGATTTTCAAATGTGGCCCTCTTTACACTGGCCACCTGAAATACTGACTTGACCCTTGAAGTCCCTGGGTACATGCATTAGAAGTCCCACTGGCTTCAGTACCATTATTCACATCTATGTATCTATAGGGCCCCATCCCAAGTGTCTCAAAACCTTTTTAAGTGCATGTTTTCACAATGCCTATAAGAAGTGAAGTACTACTATAATCCCATTTTACAAATGGGAAATTGAGGAACAGATACCAAGCAACTTGCACCACAGAAGACCAGATGACAGACTGATGACTAAAGCACTGCAATATACTATACAGAAGATCCAGATTCATAAAGGAATTCTTGGGCTATTGATTCGCAGGCCAGCTGGGTCTGACAGTCTTGAGGAAAGGAAATGCTCTGTTTTGAAGAAAGCAGGTACAAAATGCATCATGTTTATGAACCTTTACCAGTTTAGGTACTCAGATACTATTGTTATGGGCACCATATAAGAACAGGAAGGACTCATGCTCTGCCAGCTGTGGAGAGTAACAGTTCTCAAGAAGAGTGAGAAAAAGAGCAAGAGGCAGCATTAAACCAAAGCCAAGTGACAGCTCTTAATATCAGTTAACAGCAAGAGTCACTCCGCCAAGATGGCAAGGCCAGCTTCTCAAGTGTCACTGTCAGGAGTAACTGGAGAGCATCCAGATACCTGGGACCTAATCTCCAGAATAAAGTAGTATTATTACAGACTTCTGTTTCATTCTATAGCTTTATTTTTATATATATTCTCTGAAAACATCTGCTTAATGTGCAGTGGCAGTCAAAAAAGCTAACAAATGTTAAGAACCATTAGGAAAGGGATAGCTAACAAGACAGAAGATATCAGAATGCCTCTATATGAATCCATGGTACGCCCACACCTTGAATACTGCGTGCAGTTCTGGTTACCCCATCTCACAAAAGGTATGAGAACTGTACAAGGTACAGAGAAGGGTAACAAAAATGATTAGGGCTATGGAACAACTTCCACACGATGAGAGATTAAAAATATCAGACCTATGATAAAGGTCTATAAAATCATCAATGGTGTGGAGAAAATGAATAAGGAAATGTTGTTTACTCCTTCACGTAACACAAGAACTAGGGGTCACTCAATGAAATTAATAGGCAGCAGATTTAAAACAAACAAAATCAAGTACTTCACACAACGCACAATCAACCTGTGGAACTCATTGCCAGGGAATACTGTGAAGGCCAAAACTACAACAGGGTTAAAAAAGAACTACAGTAAGTTCATGGAGGATAGGTCCATCAATGGCTATTAGCCAAGATGGTCAGGGATGCAACCCAACGCTCTGAGTGTCCTTAGCCTCTATTTAGCAGAAGTTGGGACTGGACAACAGGAGATTGATCACTTGATGATTGCCTGTTCTGTTCACTCTTTCTGAAGCACCTGGCATTGGCCACTGTCAGAAGACAGGATGAGCTAGATGGACCATTGGTCTGGCCCAGTATGGCCATTCTTATGTTCTTAGATAGAAGCTATAGTAATTATCATCAACAACATTAGGCTGGAAAATCAGGTTAATATCAAAATTACGTTTCCTTTGGAACAGTTTAATGACAGGATCTGTCATGGGTAGTTTTATGCCAACCTGCTAGAAACTCAAAGAGAAGGATGCAATGTAGAGCCACTACATGTTTCCCCCACACCTTCCAATCTCTTTGAGGTGGTCAGGATGTATAGGGTCACTGATGCAGTACCAGGTTAATACCAAGTTAGATGTCAGAAATGGTCTAGTTATTATGCAGTCCTGCCTTGAGTGCAGGGGACTGGACTAGATACCTATTGAGGTCCCTTCCAGTCCTACACGTCTATGATTCTACGACACTTGCTAACAAGAGAGGCACACAGACTGCACTAGCCCTCCACAGACCATTAGGAAAATGCATTACCTATTGGCAGAGGTAACACTACAGGAATAAGTAACTGGGAATCAGGGTGGATAAAAATCAACGACTTAAAAAAAATCTGATTTTTTAAATTTAAATCAGATTTTTTTTTTTGGTAAAAATGCTTTTTGAGGAAAAAACCTATCTAATGATAGTTTTAATTAAGATATCTTTGAGCTATAATGTATCTCATCATGGAATAGGGATTATAAATTCTAATTCTATAGTATGAGACAATATATTCATGTAATGTTTAAGAAAAGTTTTGTAAATGAGTTCCAATAGTTCATAGATTAGGGACCCAATTTTATAGATTTAGGTTAATCTTTCTATCTACCAATGGGACTCAGTGCTCAGTCTAGAAGAGACCACCAGAGATACTTAGTTTTACAGTTCTCAAACTTGTGGATTTGTGTCTCCGGAGATAACATGCTTGTTAACAGCTAAAATGTTTTTAAATAAATAACATACAGAGGTGAGAAATAACAGACCTCAATTCTATTGTCCCTCTGCAAATTTGTGTACACAAAGTCAATCCCTTACCTCTCTCTGAAAGTGCAAAGTTTCAGAAAGTTCAGTGTATAGAAGATTGTTGGAGGCGGAATAGATCTGGACAAGGAGAAGAAGTCTGGAAAGAAATGGGAGAAAGGAGGGACAGGCAGTAGAAACAAAAGTGAAACTGTTTGAAGAGCATATTCCAGAAGTCTTGAGGTCTTTCTGAATGTAGCCTTCATTGATTTGAGATCTACCATACCATTCTCTCACTAGAAGGGAAAACCTATAATGGCAGCAGGCCATAAAAGAGACCCAGTTTGGGAATATTTTAACGAAGTTCCTCTACCTGTGCGTAAGACAGGCATGCGTGCAAAATGCAAACAGTGCAACAAAGAAATGCAAAGCCTTGTTGCCCGAATAAAACAACATTATGAGAAGTGTTCCTTCTCAGGAGGAAGCAGCGTTGAAGATGACGACAGGAACATGTCTGAACATTCAGGATCTTCAGGTTGGTAAACTTTTTTATTTCATACTTCTTTCTTAAGGACTGCCTGTCTTCCTTCTGGACTATTCTCAAATTCTCATATTTGAGCAAAAAATATAGTTACCACCTTATGGTACTATCATTTTAGATGCAGTTGTGATAAAAAATAAATAGCTGAAATAGGTAGATCTTCCTTTTATAATTTCACCTTTAAAGTAGTACTGAATATGAGTGAATGCAATGAGTAATACTAAATGAACAGTATGGTAATAATAATTAAATAACTGCATTGACCTATTTTGTTTAGGAAAATCCATTCTCAACATATAGGATTCTGAAGACTATCCACCTTCAAGATCACCATCATTTTCTATAGTTTCAGAGTTATGTGCCAGTGATAGTGTTTCAGTCACATCATGTATGTCACATAGCCATGGTATATCACAGGTAGCAAAAAGAAAAAAACTCCATCATCCAGAAACAACCGTAGATAAGTTTGTGACAAGAACCAGCAGATTACAAAAAGAGGTAATAGATGAAAAAATTGCCCAGTTTGTTTATGCAACAAACTCTCCATTCCGTATGATTAAGAACCCACACTTCATTACTATGGTTCAGTCATTAAGACCAGGATACAGTCCATCCAACAAAGCAGATGTTGCAGGCAAACTGCTGGATAAAGTGTATGAAAGAGAAATTGAGCAGTGTGCAAAAGGTCTAGAGGGTAAAATTGTTAACCTGAGTCTTGATGGTGGAGCAATGTCCACAATGATTCTATTGTATGCACTCTCCCGTCAGCATAATACTCCATTTCTGTGAGAGGCAGAAGCTATGTCAACGTGACATAGAGCCAGTGTGGACAGCACTTAGGTCGCTGTAACTTGCATCCTTCAGTGGGTGTCTTTTCACACCCTGAGTGACGTAAATTAGATTGACTTAAGCTCTAGTGTAGACCTGAACTAAGTCTGCTCTCAGGGCATACCAAGAAGGAGAGGAGAGGTGGGAGTGCGTGTGTGTGTCCGTCCATCCCCTAGCTCTCTGAGCTGACTGAAGTCATTAAAGGATTGTCCAAGGCCAACCAACATCAATGGTAAATCTGAGAAGACAATTGAAAACCCAATCACCAGAACACTGATACCTATAAACCAACAACCCAGAGGGTGGAGGGTTTCCCTGCCTCTCAGAAGATAAACTGAGCAGAGACTCCCAGCTCGAGAACAAAGGAGCAGGAGACGGGCGAATAAAGAGTTGGCTTCTGGAAGAAGCTTGGAGGCTCTTTCTCACCTGGGAACTGACTAAGGAAGGAAGTCAGTGAGAGAAACAGCCTGAAAATTGAGTTCACTACAGCTTGGCTGGTGAATTGCTCTGAACTGACCAGAATGGACAATGCTTTAACCTTTATTTCTCTGTGTTAACCTAAGGACTTCCAGTTCTGTGTTCCAACTAACTAATAAACCCTACTATTCTAAAAATGCTGCTTCAGCATCACTGCAAATACTGGGTGAGGTGCATTAGTTCTAAAGACTGTACAAGGTTCTACAAGGAGTATCTCAGGCCTGGTCTACGCAACAGAGTTGGGTCGATATCAGGCACCTTACACTAACCTAAGTTTATAAGCATCTACACTACAATGTTGCTCCTGCTGATCTAAGTCACTCACAATACCAATCTAATAATTCCACCTCCGTGAGAGGCATAGCGCTTACTCACAGGGTACACATTGTGATGACTGTTCCAGCTGTCAGACCCAGGTGGGTGACAGTCCAGAGCCCCTGGCATCTGTCAATGCCCCATACCGTCAATTAAATCGGTGGAAGTGCTCCTCGGGAGGACGCACATCACCGACAGATAGAGGAGAGTGTGGACATGTAAAATCGATTTAATTACTGCAGTGGCTGTACATCAATGTAACTTAAGTTGACTTAATTTTGTAGCATAGGCTTGCCTCTCTTGGAGACATTGAGCCGGGCTCACGGTGTGAAACAGGAGTAGTGAAAGCCCAGAGGTTCAGTCTCAACAGGTGGTGAGGCTGCTTGATCTACCCTGAAGGAAGGGTGAGATCTCTTGGGGGTCTGGCACACTGACCAGGATCCTCCAGGAGACTGTTCCAAAGGTGGAGACATAGCACTGATCCTGTGGATCTGTAACAGATGGTCTACCAATGAATACCTGTCCTGCTCTTACCTCCCATACAGTACTGATCAGGGAAATTCATTGCCAGAGTGAGGAAATTTGAAGATACCCTCCGTTAAGAGCAGATTAGTTCTAGTCATAACCAATACCAATCCACAAGGATCTGTTCTTATTTCAGCTTTACCCAGTTTCTCTGGATGCGCAGAATGCCTGACAATACTTTCTCTATCAGGGCTTGAGTCTTCGGCAGACTACAAAACCATTTGAGGGTAGGAGTGGTGGTTTTGGTCCAAAGCTGACAATTTGAGGCCTGTACTGTCAAGTGCAAGTCTCCAAGTAGGAGTAGGGTGGGGCAGAAGGCAAGGATGGGAGGGAGGAACCTGAAATGGCTTCTCTTCTAGTCCCCCTGCTAGAGGGCATTTAGAGAATCTCCTTCAGTTACTATTAATCTATCCTAAATTATGAACAGTGACAAAGGGGAAAAACATAAACCCTTGCGTACCCCATCCAAATCCCAGAAAAAGGTTAATTTTTCTGACCACAGCTGCACTTGTATTACTTGCCTGCCAGAGTTTGGGCTATTCAATAGGGCTTCGGGTTTTTAGGGTTTATTTCTGAGTGTTATATAAATGTCCAAAAACTGAGGGTTTTCGGGATTCGTTGTATGTATACTGTAAAAATAATACAGTCTATCCATTATACATTACAGTAGTATATATTGTAATGAGTAATGTCTCTGTATGGGTTCTTAGTGTGTTTTATCAAGGTTCTGTTTCACATTAAAGCACTGTAAGGAATTTTTAGTGAGTGCTAGTAGGGTCTGCACAGACCAATTACCGTGCAACGCATTAGTGTGCTTTAAAAATCACACCTCCATAGGGTATGCATTACTGTTTTGTACAGACAAGACTTTAGATACAAGTAGCCATTGGTGTTTAGCTAATAAACACCGGATATTTTTTTTAAACGTACCAGGGTGTTTTATGAGTGTTTATCAGTTAAAACTGAAAATCAGAAACCCTACAATTAAAATATTGATATCAGTCCAGCTGGAGTACCGTCATACTTCACTATTTTCACAACCAGAAGCTAAATGTGAAGAACAGATCATCTGCTAATGCCATCAATGTGTCACTATTAAAAAGCTTCCCATCATCTCTTTGAAAGTTCATTGCAGGATAACACCATCCAAAAATAGCAAGTACTTTTAATATCTACATGAATAACAAGTACATTCTGTAAGACTTTACTATCTCTGGAGAACAAAGCTTTCTACTGTTTAACTAGTGCCAAGCTGAGCTGAAGACTGCCTTGAACCAATCTGTACCTTTTTGAACTGCTAAGGAGTCAAGACAGCTTTGGAATTACCATACACAATTTACTGTCTTCTATTTATCTGAACTGATGGCTGACCTGCTGAACAGTGAAACAAGAGAACAGCTGCAGTGTCTCCACACAATTTAAACTGGCATACACAAAGACATTCAAGTATAAAGAAATTGTAAATCAACCCAAGCAATATTTTGCTGTCTGAATCCTCTCTTACTCATCTTTGTTACAGCACAATGTTTACATCAGAACACTAAGATTAACAACCAATCACATTTGCTCAACTCAAACTTTCTTAGATTGTGCTATATTACCTTTTTTAACTAATTCAGTATAACCAATGTTCCCCTCCCCCTCAAAAAGCAGTACATGTGGGTATGGAATGAAAAATATTGGATCGTTCTTCCAGTGTAAAAACAAGCTCACAACCCCTGAGATATTTAGAAGACATTCTACTAGCTTTAAAACATTTTTTGTTCATCCAGCTCAGAGCCTATTAGCTATTCTGTGCATAGACATCTCAATTATTTTGAGCCCAGTGTCAAAGCTCCAACAGACATTAAAAGGAAGGGGAAAAGCTACTACTTTGGAATGCTATCATAAAGCAAAAATGCTGCAATAGAAGTGATCCTTAAAGGTTTATGTGCAATTCAGTGTTCCTTAAATTTTTGTAGTTTGCTAGAAGCATGTTCACTATAAATAGTTCATAGAAAAATGAAACTGAGATAATAGAAAAAGAAACCAGTGTTCAGAGTCTTATTTCAAATAAAGTTTGCATTAAAAACAATATAATATATTTTAGCAATAATGTAAGGATGTGCATGCAATCTTCTTAGCGTATGTGCAATGTGCCTCAGGTGGCATGTGACCAGGATTCATCACCAATTTTGGTCCACTGATTGGATCATTGGCTTCTCCAGCCTGGGCTGGGTACTGACAGGGAGTCTGACACGAATGCTGATCCATTCACCCCTGTGTACGCAATGACAGGGAATATAGCATGCACTCAGTACAGTCTCTCTCTCTAAAGGAAATTGAAGCCCACATCAAACCACTTATATATATTAGAAAGACCTTTTAAGACTGAACCATCTCTTAATTTGAAGACCAGTACATGAATCAGAATGCTCACCCCTGCCATAAAAGTTATGTGACATCACAAGAGTGAGTTTTGCACACAACAGACAACTCAGCCTACAAACTTAACCCAGTTGTGAATTTAACTGTAAACATTAATAAAACGTCAACCCATAACAATAAATATTGATGAGAAACGATCTGAAAGGGAGACAGAGAAACTGAATTAGTCCAAACAAAAAGGCCTACTAAAATAATTCAAGGCCTGTTTCAAAATCATATCTGGTAAACAAGAGAAGTGTGGAATCAGAAATCAGTGAACCAAAACTGATGTGTTAGAAATTAGGCTATTCGGCCCATCAATCCCCCTTTTGGGGTCCTTAAGGGAAGACTTTGAAATACTGGCTACATCACCATCATGACTGCCACCATCTCCTGGGATGCTGTGTCCTTTTCCTTCACCACCTTATTTCTTCTCTTACCTATTCCTCTTTTTTTTTTCCTTCTGCCTACTAAGAGTCCAGCTTAGAAGGCTAAAACACTATTTTGTAACACTACTGCAAGCCTGTGACCAGAAACAAGCAACTAAAAGCAATGCTCTCAACAGCCCAATGCTGATACAAGTTACCAGATCTTGTCCAGGCTGATAGAAACATGTGCTGTGCCTGTGTTTCTCCAGCACTGAGGTTGCAAGTGAAAGTCAACAGCAGACAGAAGCTGTATTTTCCATCTTTGTTATTTTCTTCTCTTCCCTTCCCTTTTTTTTGTGTGTGTGTGCAACAAAGACAGCGCCAGCCCATCTTACTAACTTCCCTTTTCCCCCCGAAAGAGGAGTTATTACCATCTTTTATCTAAAAGACTGTCAAACAAGGGGGAGGGGGGCAGTTTCCTTCTAAAAACTATTGCCAGCTGAAGGGAAAGGGAACAAGGGATGTTGAAATGAAAACCTTACTTAATACTTTACATTACAAGTGCTTTAACTGTTTTTCCTTCTTTTCTGTATCTTTAATAAAAAGTTAACACTGATTTTCAACGTTGTACTTGCCGTGGTACTAAGCAGGCTGAGGTCTCTGCATGCCAAACCCTGAACTTTGTTTAAAACTGTTTATATTGGACAGTCACTGGTTTATGTTAACACTTTTGGCCCTTCTAGTCCATCTAAATAAAAAATTTGTGAACTGTTCACAAAACATTCAGTTCCTTCAGTGGTAGCAACAGAGCTGATCATCCTCTCTAAAAGCTTCCCCAAAAGCAGCTGCCAAGCTCATCAGCTAGGACACTTACAATACTTTACGCCAGTAGTTCTCAAATTGATTTGATTGTGCCCCCCCTTCTTTGTGTCTGTAGTAGTTTATGCCCCCCATCACCCCCACCCCCAAAGTACATATACCGATAAAAAAATAAATCAACATGCAATTCCCACTAAATGTTAAAAACAATAAGGCATTGATTCAAACAGAGTAATTTAAGTATATAGTAATGTGTATTTTAAGTGAGATACCTATTGTTGGGGGGGGGCAGTATTGTCACCCTTACTTCTGCGCTACCTTCCAAGCTGGGTGGCTGGAGAGCAACAGCTGCTGGTTGGGCAACCAGCTTAGAAGGCAGAGGCTCAGACTCATAGACTTTAGGGTCAGAAGGGACCAATATGCTCATCTAGTCTGACCTCCCGCACAAAGCAGGCCACAGAATCCTACCCATCCACTTCTATAACAAACCCCTAACCTATGTCTGAGTTATTGAAGTCTTCAAATTGTGGTTTGAAGACCTCAAGCTGCAGAGAATCCACCAGTAAGTGACCCATGCCCCACGCTGCAGAGGAAGGCGAAAAACCTCCAGGGCCTCTGCCAATCTGCCCTGGAGGAAAATTCCTTCCTGATCCCAAATATGGCAATCAGCTAAACCCTGAGCATGTGGGCAAGACTCACTAGCCAGCACTCAGGAAAGAATTCTCTGCAGTAACTCAGATCCCATGCGACCACAGAACACTGGGCATACTTACCTGCTGATAATCAAAGATCAATTGCCAAAATTAAGCTATCCCATCATACCATCCCTTCTCCATAAACTTATCAAGCTTAGTCTTAAAGCCAGACATGTCTTTTGCCCCCACTACTCCCCTTGGAAGGCTGTTCCAGAACTTCACTCCTCTAATGGTTAGAAACCTTCATCTAATTTCAAGTCTAAACTTCCTAGTGTCCAGTTTATACCCATTTGTTCTTGTGTCTCCATCAGCAGCAGTTCAGAAGTAGGGGTGGCATGGAATATACAACTGAATGAACACATCCACAGAATTTGCTCCTTATGCTCTGACCAACCTGTGAAATATGTATGATTTCTCTATGATTTAAGTAGACCCCTATTCACTGCTGTGGGTAAAATGTACACAGTTTGTTTCCCTTAAAGCTTCTCAAGCCCCTCAGCCTCCTAGAACACATTCCACACACTCCAGTTTGAGTACCTCTGGTTTACACAGTATTTTGCAGCCCGTGGGACCAAGCCTCCCAGCCCGAGTTGACAGATATGGGATAGCAGGGTTGGCACTTGCACTCCAAATATAGCTGTGAAGTTACAGCTTTGGCTGGAGCTTGGGCTCTGAAGCCTAGAGGGATGGACTTCAGAGCCAGAGCTACAGTCCAAATTGCAACTTCAAAGCACAGCTATATTTAGAGCATGAGCACAAGCCTTGATAGCCCAAGTCTATCAATCTCGAGGGATTCAAAAAGCTGTATAGACGGTCCCTTAGGGGCTTCTCCCATTTCTACCCTTCACTTCCTTAGCCACACATTGATGACTGCACTATACACTGAACAAAGGGTCAGCAGTCCACATGAGTAACTGTGCACGAGATGCACAAAAAGGCAAAATTAAAAACCAAAGTTCACACAAAGGTCAGTCTGACTTCACAAAAGTGATATCAATTTCTTGCATAAGTTCATGCCAGGTACAAGGCCTCCCATTTGGAAGCATTAATATTAGCTGATGTCACTAATTCTATTTACATTGTTTTAGTCAAAAAAAACTGTCAGAGGCAAGTGAAGGTATTGCAGGTATCTGTTTTGATAGCCATGTCCAAGGGTAATATACCACTGACTCACGCTCCACAACGTCTGTTAGTCTATAAGGTGCCACAGGATTCTCTGCTGCTTTTACAGATCCAGACTAACACAGCTACCCCTCTGATACTTGATACCACTGACTACTACTGTACATAAAAAAGGAGAGTGTATTAGGAGCACCTTGTGAGCACATGGTAGCACAAAGCTTTACCGTTTGGCAGGTTAGAACGACTTGCTATAACTTTTTCAAGAGCAGCATGGATTCTCATCTCAGGATGGGAGCCAACTCTGCTGATGGTAACCCTGCAGATTTCTTTAAGTTCAATTGGAGAGTATGGTTAGAGGAATGGCTCAACCTCTGTGACATTCCTGTCCAAGACAAGAAAGATGTTTAAAGCCTTTTCATGGGTTTGGAGAGCAACTATGACTTGAGCTCATGAGAAAGATTGAGCTAATGCAGCTGTTTTCAAGCTTTAAACCTAAGGAGACTTTCAAAGCCAATTTTTGAGCTGTTAAGAGTGCTGGTCAGAGTCCAAGAGGACTCTTATGAGACTCCAATTCTCCAGGACATCATCTGTAATTGCAGGCCCTTACTTTTAAGACATGCTTGTTTATATTGTGACTCCATACATCTATACCAGCAATACATTATTTTGGACCTTGACTAGAGATGCTGAGATAATATATTCATAAGGGCAGACCCACTCCTGGGCAGATTGATATTACAGAATATTGAAGAGGTAAGAAATTATAAATGCAGTTTAGACACCAAATAAATTCACCTTAATGTTTTCTTCATGCTGAGAAGCTATTTTATTGCCCAAACAAGATATTAAATTGCTCCCTAATAAGGTTTGTGCTTCTATAATTAACGATAAATGCTAGAAGAAATTATCCTTTTGCAGCAATTAAAACCCCTTGCAGCAGAGTGAACTCTATATCAAAGTGGACTGCTTACCAGTGTTTGAATGAGCATGAGAAAAACTATCCATGAGCGGAGCCTTTATTTAAACTTCATTCATATGTCGGCAGAAACATTTTAATTAGGTAGGGTAGGGCAGGGCCTGTAGCTTTAAGGGGAAAAAAGGTTTCCAATTCCTCAGTGTAATAATATATTTATTTGGCTTTCTTCATCCTTATTTTGGGGTAGGGGATGGCAGGAGAAGATTAACACTGGCAACCCAGCATTAAATTTTTACATTCCTCATGCTTCCACTGTAACACAAACCAAAGACTATTGTATATTAAGGCCTCAATTCAGCAACAATTTAAGCATATGAATAGTCTCACTGCCGTCAGCAGTCCTTAAGCACTCTACATAAATTCTTCACTAAATCAAAGCCTTAATGCTTTAAAAGCCAATTTAGTCCATTTTTTCCAGTTAACTTCCCCTCCCTTCAATGACTGCTGAGTCATTTTGATGAATAAGCCTCCCATATGCTTTTGAATATTTGAAGCTTCGTAACAAAAAACCCAAGTAACTGGCTCTGCATCAACTGTGCTGCACTATACTCTAAGGCTTGAAGATGTCTAGCAACTGAGGCTTTGTGAAAGAAATCCATATATCTGAAACTACTAGGACAGTTGAAACTGAAACTGTTCCACATGTAAAAATGACTATCCCTAAGTCAGAGGAGAAATGACCCAAACTACCTCTCTGCATATGTTCATATTTAGAAGTAGCATCTGTGGTATGATTCCAACATCATAACTCCAACATCATAACCCAAGAAGAATGAAATGTCAAGTTTATGGAAAAGAAAATTCACTATAAAATGAAAAAGACTTACAAATATCCACCTCAAAAGGACAAATGGTCTGAGGAAGAATAATATAGCATTAGAGAAATATGAATTAAGTTTGGGATAATGAGAAGTGAGGCTTTCTGTTCAGTGTTTGAGATAAGGCTCAGTCTATTTCTAGTTCTCTGTTCCAGCTGTCATTTCAACTATGAATGTTCTTAATATAGTGAGTGCCATAAGATATGCAGTGTTACCTGACTAAAAACATTCTTAGGGACAGTGACTTTGCATGTAATGACGTGCATCTTAAAGAGAAGATTTATAATGGATTTCAATGCAACTGGAAGCAAGCATTTAGAAACAACACACAAAAAAAGTTTGTAACAAGAAAGGAGATGACAAGCAAGCAAATCATGTGACTATATAAAAATCAGAAAACATTAAACAAGATACCTCTACCTACAGTCTAGGCCAGTGGTCACCAATCGGTTGATCGTGATCTCTGGCGGAACAGCGGGACTGCCGCAAAGACAGGCTCCCTGCCTGCCCCAGTCCCCTGCCACTCCTGGAAGTGGTCCTGTGGGCGGGAAGTGGGCGGCCAGGGGGCTCAGCGTGCTGCTCCTGCCTGCAAGCACTGTCCCTGCAGCTCCCATTGGCCGGGAACAGGGAACTGTGGCCAATGGGAACTGTGGGGGTAGTGCCTGCAGAGAGGGACAGAGCACGCAGCCACGTGCCCCCTGCCACCTCCACAGGGGCACATTGGCCTCTTCTGCAAGCCGCATGGGGCCACGGCAGACAGGGTGTCTGCCTTAGCCTCACTGTGCCGCTGACCGGGAGCTGCCCCAGGTAAGTCCTGCCCATCGGGAGGCCGCACCTCAACCCCCAGACCTGACCCCCACCCCAGAGCCAGCACCCTGGACCGCTCCTGGACCCCAACATTCTGCTCCAGCCCTGGGCCCCCTCCTGCACCCAAACTCCCTCCCAAAGCCTGAGCCATCCACCCCCACGAGTGGTCTAGGCAACATCAGATGAATTGAAGTAGATGCCCACAAACTCTCATTCAGAAGCAAATGAGGGCTATGAACTGTTCCCTGTCCTTGATGAAGGGACTAACAGGGAACATGTAGTGTTAATTTGGTCTGATATTAAAATGTCCATTTGGAACACAAGAGAACTAGAAACATGTATGAGAGTTCACCAGAACCAACGAACATTTTTTAAATGCAAGTCTCTAGTAATTAGGTGCTACGTAGTGTTTAAAAATCTTAATACGTGTTGGCCAACGTGTGTTAAAAAACACCATTTGTTCATTCAGATTACACAATCTTCTAAAGGAGCAGCAACACACTCCAAATTCCAGCCATAAGGGGAAAAATAGCTGTAAAACAAACTGCTACGTCTTGGCGACTTGATGTAGTACACTGGTATTCTGCAGTTTCCAAGATATTCCGAACAGTTTTCTGTCTGGCCCAGCATAGTCAACTTAATAAATTTTTTTTAAAAAATAATGTAGCAAGAGTGTGATGGCACTTCAGAATTTAAAAACCCCCACACGCTTTCTACAAAGCACTACATATCCCACGTCAACACTCCATAAGTCATCACCAAACCACATCAATCCACACACAGATCCTCGACCTGTCTCAACCTACCAACCACCTCAGACATAACCTGGCTCTAACAACTCAACTCCTACTACAGTGGTTCAGTTATAAATTAAGTATAGGTATCTGCTTCCACACACAGCCTCAGATATGCAGCAAACTATTGGACACAAAAGTTGTCAGACAGAAAATGGTCTCATCACAATACAGTAAAGTTACAGGTAAGAAATAAAATGTTTTAAAAGTTTTTCAAATGACTATTCAGACTACCTGCAAGTTATAGATTTTCTGTAACATGGGTGGTATGTAGCACTTCAGAATGCTGACAATATGCTATATCCAGTCAATGACATTCAGGTTACCAATCAAAGTTCCCAATTTTTCTGCCTAGAACAAGTTGAAGAGATAATCATTAATTGTTTAGCTAACTTAAAGACAGTTACAGTCATAAATAAGAAATGGAAGATTTCTTAATATTCTCTGCCATCTTTTCTGAAAGGAAAGACATAAACATATCAACAGAACAAAAGATTATCTTCTATTCAAATGAAGGATTGATTCATCTCCTTTACAGATTGCTCCCAAATGATGAAAACAAGGAACTAGCTATTGGTGTGTGCCGGTAGTATCACAAAGCTGATTTCTTTCTTTTTGACTATTCATCTAAAAATATCAACTTACTTGATCAAAACACATGACCACTGGTTACAGAGAATATCTAAAGATCACTAAATTATCAAGCAGTTGCAGGTACACTGAAGAAAAAAAGATGTTTTCAACCCCTTTCTGAATAGAAAACTCAGACAGTTGCACCTGTAAAAGTTCTCTCCTTAAATACAATTACCAGATCATATATTTTATTTCACAAGTGTAAGCTATACAAATCTACAATGAATTTTTTTTATCTTCTCATTAGCTAGGCAGGACTCCTCCAGGAAACTCTTATTTTTCATCTCGCAGTAGCTTTAGGAATACAACAGAATCCAGATGGGCTGGCATAAGAATTGATTCCAGTACCAGAGATTTATTAAGGCCCTACTTTTTAAAGCATGTAAGATTGTACACCTAGAGGTTAAAAAAAAGTCAAGCATATTAAGCACCGATGAACTGGAAGGGGCATGCACAAGTCCTTTGTTAACACAAAACATCCTTTGTTAAGTCCCACAAAGGGAGAGCCTCCATTTTTTCAAAATTCTCAAGGCCTTTTCCTTGCAAAGATAACCATTGGAAAATCATTGCTATCCCAATGAATCATCTCATTAAGTCCCTGCAAAAACCTTTAAGATTGCCCTGTGCATACTGGAGTTATAATCACACAAATCAAATAAACTGGGAGAGACTGGGGGGACAAATGGAAAATAAATTGTTTTGCAATCACCCCTCCAAACACTCATGTCATTTCGGTTTATTAACAGTGTTCAGACCTGAGCGTGCCCACTATTGCTATTTACTGTAACAATGGTTGCAGATCCCTGCTTGTGTCCCCCACTAATGCCTCTAGGCATACATACCATATAGTTCTCACAACCTGCACTGCCAACTTCTCCAGAAGCACAAGAAGAAAACAGGAGATAGGGACAAGCTACTGAGTGGGAGTCTCACAGCCACTGTAGCTGTAGTCCTTATCGTGGCTTATTCCTGTCTGCTAAGCCCCAGCATAGAGTCCGAAGAGTTGTGATTGGGAGGGAGCCTTGCGCATCCACCAATAAACTGTCTATGAGCTTAATGAGACACTCCCCACACAAACATACAGATAAACTGAAGGAGACCTCTCTGCCCGTCAGGGATAACCCCAAGAACCAAAGGGAACCCCCAATGCCCAACAACCCAGCACACAGTAAGGAGGGCCTGCTTCCTCCTCTTCCCCCACAAAATAATCACAGCACACCCAGAGACCACTATCTGCCACCACTATCAGCAAAGGCTGCAAGACAACCCACCTGTTACCACTGCGGCTCCAAGTAACAGCTGCAAAGTAGAGGAGCCTTGGGCTATGGGCACACTTGCATATGTAGAGCACCAAGTGTTAAACCAGCCATCGGAGATAACAGCAGGGGAAGTGCTGCCCTGTGTTCACACTGTCAGCTGCAAGCGCAGTGGCATGGCCACATTTGTGGTACTTGCACCGGCACTCGGAGTGCTCCATTATGGGCAACTATCCCACAGAGCGCCTCTTCCCATTCTGGCACTGAGGCTTGTGGGAAGGAGGAGGTGGGGCATCCAGCAAGACTTGTGCTTCCGTCCACATTTGGTTCCATCTTTCAATCTTTTTTTGTATGGCACGCTCTGTCTTTCCTTTCAGTCTGCGGGAATGGATCCTGAACTGCCGAGGAATATGCTGATGGGTCTTGCCAGCACATCACGAATTGCAGTTGAGTTACTCCTGACTGTCACTTTGTAGCTTAAGGAGTCCGAAGACCATGTTGATATGCATAATGCATATGACACGAGATTGCCTGTGGCATTCATGGACATGCTCGCCCCTGTGGAACACTGCTTTTGGGCTTGGGAAACAAGCACTGAATGGTAGTATCACATCATTATGCAAGTCTGGGATGACAAGCAGTGGCTGCAGAACTTTCAGATGAGGAATGCCACTTTTATGGGACTGCGTGTTGAGCATGCCCCCACCCTGCTGCGCAAGGACATGAGATTTAGAGCTGCCCTTCCTGTGGAGAAGCAGGTGACAACTGCAATTTGGAAGCTGGCTACTCCAGACAGCTACCGATTGGTTGCTAACCAGTTCGGAGGGGGTAAGTCTGCCGTTGGAATAATGTTGACGCAAATGTGCAGGGCCATTAATCGCATCCTGCTCAGAAGAACTGTGACTCTGGGCAATGTGCGTGACATTGTGGATGGCTTTGCACAAATGGGTTTCCCTAACTGCGGAGGGGCGATAGATGGCACGTATATTCCAATTCTGGCACCAGACCACCTAGCCTACACGTATATAAATCAGAAAGGGTATTTCTCGATGGTTCTCCAGGCACGTGTGAATCACGGTGGACATTTCACAGACATTAACGCAGGCTGGTCTGGAAAGGTGCATGACACATTCATCTGTCAGAACAGAGGTCTGTTCAGGAAGCTGCAAGATGAGACTTTATTTCCAGACCAGAAGATCACCCTAGGGGAAGTCGAAATGCCCATTGTGATCCTTGGAGGCCCCATCTACCACTTAATACAATGGCTCATGAAACCATACACAGGGAGCATTGACAGCAGCAAGGAGCGGTTCAACAACAGGCTGAGTCCGTGCAGAATGACTGTTGAGTGTGCTTTTGACCATTTATAGGGCTGCTGGTGCTGTCTGTATGAGAAGCTGGACCTGGCTGACAACAACATCCCTATGGTTATAGCCACGTGCTGTACCCTCCACAACATTTGAGAAGGGAAGGGTGAAAGCTTCACTCAGGCATGGACCGCTGAGGTTGAATGCCTGGAAGCTGAATTTGTACAGCCAGAGACCAGGGCTATTAGAGGGGACCAGCGCGGGTCCATAAGGATTAGGGATGCCTTGAGGGAGCAGTTCGATGCTGAAAGCCACCAGTAATGTTTGGTGCCCTGCACAGGAGTGAAGTGCAGTGGTTCCAATACTAGTAGACATCTGTGTTTGCTATGTATGATACACTCACTAGCAGTGCCTGTTGCTGTCCTGGGCAATGCTATCTTTTACTTAATGTAATAAAGAATGTTTCCAAACCCAAAAAATTCATTTATTGGAAAGAAACAACTGCTGGAGAAACACACATGGCATGACACATCTGTGCTGTGTGGGAGGAGTGAAGAGGGCGGGGTGGGGAACGGAACAATCACAGATTTCTGTATGTCCTGTTATCACATTCTGCCTTCCTGTCTGGAGCGCCGTGCAATGAGTTCTGTACTTCAGGCTGGCTAAAATGCATGGTGATGGGGGCCGACTGCAGTGGGTAAGGGTTGTAGTTTGCAGGGCTGGGCGGTGAAGCTAAAGGTTTTGGAGGAGCTGGTGGCAATAAGAAACCAGATGCTGGGAAAAGTGGGTTGGCAGTGACCTGGGGGAACAAGAGTTTTGAGACAAGGGCTGCAGCAGGGAAGTAGGAGGGACATGGATCTGCTCCGTATGCAGTGCTATGTGTGCCTGCAGTGAGCCCGACTGGCGCTCCATAATGCTTAGGAGCCACTCCACGGTTTGTTGCAGATGATCCACATTCTCCTGGTGGACCCTCCTTTCAGTCTCCCATCACTCCTGGGCTTTTTTATTTTCACTAAGAGACTGCTGCATGACTTCATGCAGAAGGTTCTCCTTGCTTTTTCGTGGCTGCTTCTTGAGTCTTTGCAGACTTTCAGCCATTGATAACAAGGACAGTTGAGATCTCAGGGTTCCATCTGTAAAGCCAAAATGCAACATTTAAACAGAAGCAGCATTGTTAACACTAGACAGAGCAATGATTCGGCCGAACTTCTAGACAAGCACAGTACACACACTAGCACAAACTGCCTATCCCAAGCTGAGCGGACATAAGAGCCCAAAAATGGTGAGTAACCACAGGGGTTGGGGGGACTGATTGTTCCAGAGCCTTACTGTCCTCTGGGGTCCTGTGCCCTAGGGAGAGCCAGCAGTTGCAAGGGGGCCCTATACTGAACACTGTCCCCACATTTTCCACAGGATGTGTTTGTCCTGAAAGATCTCTCACTGCTGAGGGTGACCTGGGAAGCAAGGGAGGGTCTTCTGCAACAATGTGGCTTCCGACCTGGCCCTATGCGGCTTGCCTGTGTGCAGCAATGGTCCCCCCGCCCCTCACAGCACAACGGCACAGATATGTTAGGTTTACTGGGACAAGGAGCACAGTAGCTCTGCCAAGGAACTTGCACAAGTGGATTGCCAAGCTTCTGCATGAGACCTCTGATGAGATCACTGATGTCGATTACCACGATGTGAGAGAGTACATCAACGCCCTGTTCCACATCTAGGCATGCACACAGCCCTAACCCTTCTTTCTGCAACCCTCTTTGCACCAACAGCCTGCATCCAACAACCTGACTCAAAATAAAAGCCGCTTACCAAGCACCTCATCTGCTGTTTGTTCTTTTACAAATACTGTCAGCTGCGACCAGCTACCTTCCGCCTGGCTTGAGAACAGCTCCTGGCTGCATGCATCTAGGGATGCCGGACCGTCCTCTGGCTCTGGGCCCCCTCCTCCTTAGCACCCTCGTTCCCGCTTTCCTCCTCGTGCTTTGTTGCACAGCCTCTTAAGTGTCCGCGGTGTTCTTCAGAGTCGAAGTCTGGTCGCCCCCAAGTATCTCGTCCAGGTCTTTGTAGAACCAACAGGTTTGCCTCCCGCACTTTCTAGTAAGCATTGCGCAGCTCCTTCACTTTAACCCTGCGCTGCAGTGCATCCCATGACTCTTGATATCTGCCCGTAGGTATCATAATTCCCTACAGCTGGAGCACAGCTGGGACTGGACATCTTCCTCCCCCCAAACACTGGTGAGGTCCAGCACCTCGCCATTGCTCCATAATGGGGATCGCCTGGCAAGTGGAGGCATGGTCACCGGAAAGATGCGCTGAGAGCACTCCAGGCCTAGCTGAGCAAACAGGAAGGGGACTTTTAAAATTCCCAGAGAATTCAAAGGGCAGGTCTGATGGTTGGTCACCTGAGGGCAGAGCAGTATACTTCAAAGTGATGACCAGAGTAGCTAGAACAGGCATTGTGGGACACTTCCTGGAAGCTGATCAGAGCACATTAATAGACCAGGTCATCTACACTAGCACCAAGGCGCTCCAGCCAGGGCGTAGTGAGCTCATTGCTTCTCATGGAGGTGGATTACCAGGGGCACTCCAGCCATGGAGTCCGGGCACTCTACGTGCCTTGCCAGTGTGGACACCTCAGGAGTTAGAACACCTGGGGCTGATTTAATGCACTCCAACTTACGAGTGCAGCCAAGCCCTCACTGAAGTACTGGGAAAGGGAAAGCATGATGATTTGAAAGACAGTGGGCAAGAGGCTGCAAGGACTGATAGAACAGAGGTAGCAGGAAGAGTGTAGAACTGATGACTTTTTGTGGGGGACAGGGCAAGAAGCAGCACTTTACCAAGAGAATATCAGTTTTATCTAGATAATGTTATTTTTATTTTAACTATTAAGGGTATATCTTAGAGTGTGGGAAACATCTCATGAGCAGTATCAGCATCTTTCATTCTCACACGCGTTCTATTCATAGAACATTCCCTTCACCCTCCCTCCCCCTATCCCCAATATCACAGATGACAGGTATTAGTTGTAGAAGAAAGCAGTCATTTAATTCTAAAAACCTAAGACAGTCTTTTCTGGAGTATGCGCGAACAGACACACACACACCCCTTTCGCAGATCTAAAGGCCGTGTTTACTGAAGAAATCCCCACTGATCTTCATTGATCTATGACTGATAATTATTTGTGGGCTAGCACTGGCTTAATCAATTTTAGATAATTACTCTTTTGCTATGCAGTATGTACAAGGGAAAAGTACTCAAATTACCACAGCTGCAGGCCAAGATATCTACAACCTCTCATGAGACATTTACTGATATATAATAATCTCCTATGCTCATTTGGGGTTGTTGTTGAAAGGCTAAAAGATATTCCCTCAATTCTGCAAAACAATTATTTTAATTCTAAAAACCACTGTGCTTAAATACTAATAGAAAACCAGAACACAGCACAAACTAGTAGTTGAATGCACTTATAAATAAAATTCAGTCTGAGCATATGATTTATTTACCTTAGTTTTACTAGCTCTGAAAGATACACTTACAGATTCACAGCCCAGCAATAATTCTGTGTATGTAATTATGAAGAAACCAGTCTATGATCAAAGACTTCCCAGCAAGACAGTTCACAGAGCTTATTTTATAAATTACTTCCTAATTACAGGTAATTTTTCACAGTAGTATAACTTCTCTAAAAATGGTAGATTAACTAGTGACTCGGTTTTAGAAACTTATTTTATTCATCACCATTATGCTAAACTTTGTCCAGTCAAGTTTGACCGGAGTTAGAATTTTGAACTTCACTATACAAAGCAATTAATTCAATAGGGCTGTCAAATACACTCACCTGTTCACCACACCAGTTACTGCTCAGTTTAAGCTTTCTGTTTTACAGTTATTAAAAGAGCCCCAAAATAGATCAAAACCCAATGATTAAAGCAACATGAAATAAAAAACTCACTCTGCAGCAGCAGTTCCTGTTCCTTGTGTCCCGCTCAGGTTTGGCCCAGCAGCCCAGTAATCATGACGGAGAGGCGGCTGGGCCAAACTTGGGCAATGCTATCATCCCAAAAGCCAGGTTGCAATGCCTGGAGCGGGGAGCTGGACCCAAAGTCATGCAACAGCTCCTGTGAGAGTTTGGGGCAGGCTCACTCTGCACCCCACCCCCCACCAACACCACCCCCACTGAGGCCTTCCACACATACCCCACTGGAGCAGGACCCAACCCTAGATGGGTAAAGAAGATGGAAAATATAAGAAATTCCTAAAAAATAAAATGAAAAATTATACAAAAATAAGAAGGATTTCATGGGATTCTAGTTTTCAGCCCACTGGCAGCAAAGGAAACCCTCCAACAAACCACTTATGGCACTGACTTCTTCAATCTACAGAGTGACTGCTTAATTTAGAGAGGTGTGTATTGCCTCAATTTGAGTCAATTGTGGGCTAAAACTGAAGCTTCTCCATCATTGTCTTAGTTTTACCCCATAAAAATACTATATTTGTGCAAGAAGCTTCAGCCACCCACCTTTCTCTCCAAACACTCCGCATGGGATCTGAGCATTGATAGCACATGGCATAAGTCTTTCAGCTAGTGACCCACTGGATGTTCTGTCAAAGGTCAACTTCAAGGTGATTTCTTTATGAGTGTTGATTACACTTAGAATTTTTTGTAAAAATTCTGACCCTAGCAATGGAAGTTCCAGAGTGTGGACAAGTGGCACAATCTGCCCCTTCTTTGGCATACACATTATTCAATTTCAGTGTCACCACATTATCAGCTGAGCCTTTTTATCCCTCCATCTTCATCTCCTTGCCTGTAAATATTTGGCTGCTTTTTTGCTGTTTTTCTTAATTATGTCAAGGGTCCTGCAGATCTCTTCAATACCTACCAATTGACTATGCCTCCAACTTCTAAGTTTGACAAAACACTAAATTTTTGTTTAACCTGAGTAAACAACACAAACAGATCCAGAAACTTTCAGTAACCTTCCTAGTTTATACTGTAATAGGGATTGCATATGGTCACAAAAGCTTCCCTTCTTCAGCCACAGGAGCCAACCGATGAATCTGCTCCCTCTCTTCAGCTGCTGAGTCTTCAAATTCAAACCACAACTTTCCTAAAGAGCAGTTTGGGTGGAGCATCCCTCCAGTAAACCAAGCCTCTGTGTCTCCATGCATCCTCTGGCATATGTGGGTTTTTTTTGTCTTTGTCCCATAACATACCCATCTTACAACTTTGTTTAATATTTACCCTCTGACAGCATCTCATATCAAACAGTTTTCAAACCACTTAGTTCCTTCTCCACAACAGGGCTTGGTAGAACACTTTCTAGAACATCTACGGCACCTTCTTTTTTCAGGAACATTTCTGACTCACCACCACCTCTAGCTGCTCTGTATTTTTGAAGCAAGCCAAAGCCACACGTCCACAGGCCACTTGTTATAAAAGTTCATGTTTAAAATCAAGTTTACACAAGAAGAAAAAGATATTTCACATCTGGGGTCAGGCTTGAGAGATTACAAGTATCGGTTACAAGGTTTACAAGATACATACAAAGTACACAACCAGCATAGACCCAGATTGCAGTGTGAGAGTTTTTAAAGCATCAGTGAATAAGTGATCTTGGGTGTGCCACCCACAGAATGTACTTAGAATCCAAGTCACTATTGGTGTAGTGAATAGGTACATGGGTGAGGTGGTTCATCAGGGGAGGAAGTGGGTTATTTCCCTGACCCGTGGTCTCCATATAGCTAATGGACAATTATTTGTTAAATGAAGCTGAGATGCCTCCCATAGACACAGCCCAAAATGGAAGACAAACTTAGTGGTGTTAATAGTCAAGAATAAGAGAATCTTATTTTGTGACTTTTTTACCAACAGAATCTACTTTTATCCCGTTAAAGTTCTTTCCATAATAAAATGATTACATAATGAAGTGAAATCAAACTAGCTTGACACAGTGAACACCACAAAACTTCACTACAATATTCTCCTTCAAAGAAAAATTTAGGTATAACCACGCCAGACACCTAGGGTTTACCTCCTCAGAGCCTATATACTAAATTCCTTTGCCCAGAGGGAGCTAATCAAAAAGCACAGATATTCCAGAGAATACATCACTATTATTAAAACTCTGTGCCCAAGATTCTTTCCCTGACAGGTACTGCTACAATGTAATTAAGTTAAAAGTAAGTACTAATACCTAGAGCTGCGGGCAGATACAAAATTTGTATCCTCATCCAATCTGCAAATGTGGTCCACAGATATCAAGCAGATATCCGCAGATTTGCAGGGCTCTAGTAATACCACAGTAATAAGTACTGTATGGCATGCCTAGGGCATTACGATGGCCTGTAATCGCACAATCCACATATCCTTTACAGAGGCCTCCCTGCAGTATTTTCCCCCTATATTTCCCGGCAGCCCCGTGGTCCGAGCTTGAAAGTCAGTCCTGTTTGGCATGACACTCAATCTAAACAACAGATTTTGTTTTATTTTCTGAAGCATTAGTATAGTAGTCATCCAATATTTATCTGTATGTACAAAAAAAAGTAGAGAGTTAATATTCCAGGGTAGATGTTATGTCCTGCTGCAGTATCACATTGAAAGTAGTATAAAAATCTTTTCTAAAATGGACAACAGGCTTTTTGGTGCAGATTAATGCTTAGAAGCTGTGGAAAGAGTTGTGTCCCAATTTTTAAAGAATTTATATTGATAAGGCAGAAATTTCTTTTTATGAGCATCTTAAAAGATTAATGACAAAAATTAAGAATTTAATGTGATATGGGAGTAATTCTTCTTCTCTATAGAGCCTCAGATGTGTGAGGAAAAAGATAGGTGCAATCTCTAGGGAGTTGTGGAGATAGGAAATGGTACAGCAATCTAACGGTTTACAAAGCAAAATGTGCATGTTTGCTGCCTGTCTGTAATTTGTTATTCTTTAGATATAATTTAGTATCAGTGTTTGAAATCCAATGAAAACATTTTAATACTTTCCAGTCTTTTGGACTTCCCAGACACAAGGTCAGTTAGCAATTAAGACATGGCAAACTGTTAAAGTGATGCTCTGAAGGCAACACTTGAAAAAAAAAAATCAACGATTAAAATTGACTTTTCATTGTCTCTAGGTAAGGTCAGCATTTTGGGAAGCCGTAACTCATTGCTGAAAAACACAATCCCAGCTTTTTTATCTGAAACAAACAAGAAGTCCTGACTCCACACATACCAACAGCTGTGTTAACTATGCAACCCTCTTCACTACAAAGGAACACTAATATCATTACTGATTTACACACTTAAAAAAAAAGAACATAGTTTATCACATCAAAGCAGCACTTGGACTCAGGGAGAAAGCAATGTACAAAATAGAGATAAACACTAAGGGACTGATTATGCATTATCAGGTCAAAGATATCCATCAAGGCTTCCAAATGAATCCGTCACCATATGGAAAGCATGATGCAGATACCAATAATTATGGTGCATAACTGCCTCTGAACAGAGTGCATAAAATAAAAAAGAATGGATTTTAAGACATTAAGATCTTAAGCAACTGTTGCATATGGGGCTATTGAACAATAAGCAGAACTCAAAAAACAACTCAAGGGGCAAACAAGAACTAAGCAAAGAATCTGATGTATTTTTAAAATAAAAACCGAAGAAAAGCTTGTGGATGTTGTACCCAATTATTTCTGAACTGAAATGTCTTCACCACTTAGGAAGCCAGTATCTTTCCGCCACGCAGAAAGGAGCAAGTTACCGTGAGTGGACAGTGTGTATGTGAACGTAAAATATAGATGCAAAGTGTTCTTAGGTGGGGAGATTTGATAAACCCTGGCAAAAGAAAATAAGACAGAGAGGGGCTGGAGCTGTCCCCCATACCTAGGGGAGAGCTGCAGAGTGCCTGTGACAAGGAGGGATGGGAAGAGCAGGATCAGAGCGAGTGGCCCTGCGGCTGGTGCTATCACTTCTCACCGCACCCTGATGAGGCTGGAGCCGGGGCAGGAGGAGAGTGTCTGGAGGCCCCGAGGAGAGGGGAGCTGGCGGTGACTAGAGCACACGGAGTATCCTTTGCCCTGGGCGCTGAGAGGAGACAGGAGGAGGAGCGAGGAAAGACACGGTCAGGGGGCAGCACTAAGCGGAGCGGGGCCCGGGAGCGGCTGGCGCGGGAAGCCCTTCCCAGGCGGGTGCCCGGCTGTCCTCGTCCCACACTCACCCGGACCAGGTTGCTGACGGCAGCCTGCACGGCAGCCACGGGGGCGGTCAGGTCGGGGATGGCCTTGCCATCCACCTCCCCCTCCTCGTGCATGATGACCAGGTGGGAGATCTGCTGCGCCACGGGCTCCAGGATGCTCTCGATGGTGCGGGTGTGGAAGACGGGCATGGCGGCGGCGTGGCAAGGGAGCCGGGGCCCGAACTCTGGACAAACTCCTGGCGAACCTCTCTCCTCCGGCGGCGGCGACGCTGCCCGGCCAACTCCTCGGAAAAACTACAGCGGCCCGACAGGAACTCTCGGCTCGGCCAGCCTCGGGATTCGAACTCGCCCCACTCCTCACTCAGCAGCGACTGCCCCACTGACTCGTCGCCTCCAGCAGCCCGGTGGGGGCTCGCAACAGGTGCAACCTACCCCTCCCGTTCCCCGCCCACTCTCCGCTCCCGCCCAATGGCGGAGCTCTGCCGGTGGCTCCCAATGGCTGCGGCGTCGCGTCCATCAACATTCCAACGGCTCCGGCCCGCTTTTCCCAACCAAGTTTGGTTGCATAGGCTCTGGTTTCCCAGCGTTAGATGACGTCAGAGATTCTGGTGTCCATATAAGGAGATGGTTAAGCCAAAGCGACCGGACTAACGAGGGAGGGGGAGATGGGAGTGAGGGATTCCAAAAGCGTGAGGGCGAGGGAACGCCCTGTCCGGTCAGCTGCTCACACGGCTCCGGCTAAGGGGCTAGTAGGTGCGTTGGGGGTCTGGTGCGCCTACTAGGCTCAATGCACCAGCCTGTGGTGTTGGCAGCCAGTTTTAAGGCGCTTGTTTTCCAAGGGAGCTGGGGGGTGGATTAATTCCTACTCCTGGAGGGAAGGTGGGGTGGTTAAAAAACTACCGATTTGTTTTCAGATTCCTGTGTGTTGCTGCGAAAAGCCGGAATTTCGTCCCTAGGTGCAACTTGTAAGATTCGGTGGGCTCTTTTCTTCTCTCTTTCTCCTACGATATCTCCAAAAAAACTATTATTCAGTGCTAATTTCTGGGACTGCTCGATAGGCTGTAAGTGGTTTTCAGAAGTGGCTTCCACACATGGGGCTGTGTGTTTACACACAGGCATATTAACCACCCCACCCAGTGCGCTTAAACCACTTCTTCCTTTCTCTCGCGAAGAATCTTACTTTGAAGAAATGACTTCTTGAAACATTGTTCTCCGAGAGACACGTGGAGCTTTACATGTCATGCGCCTATCGCGGAAACGTTTGTCCCCTAGAGACTGTGATGCAAAGGAATGTTGTGCTAACATGGTTTTCCATCCTCGTTCTGAGGATTCCAGCTACATCCTTCATTTGTGACCCGGGATCCCTTTTGAATGTTTTTAATATATTACATATTGCACCTTTCCTCGCTGATAGGACACTTATAACAAGCACTTCTGCTGTTTGAATCTTCTTTTATTCCAAGCAAAGGTCGTGTTTATTTGCCTAAATACTCTCTTAAGCTATTTGCATCTTTAGCAGGATTGGGCACCTAAAAGTGAAACTGACTCTGTTTTTCCTTGTCCTATGTGAATGAAATTCAGAAATTAAACTAAGTGATAAGTAAAATGGACTTCTAAAACTATTGCAGCTTCATAACCATCCATCTAAAGTGGTGGTAGTAACCAAGGCGTGGAAATTTGCTTTAAAATATGCTTGTGTGTTTGGAGGAAAACAAACACTACGGCTAGGGAAACCAAATAGAAGAAAGAGCAGTAGTAATTCTGTTACATCCAAAGCAAGACTCCTAGCTCTTGATAGTGCGTATCATATTATGAATAAAATGCCTTAAACCCTGAAGTTCAATAGGTTGTAGATGAATTTATGTAGGTGAATTTCTTGACCACATGTATCAGGGGTAGGCAACCTATGGCACTTGTGCCAAAGGCGGCACGCAAGATCACTTTTAGTGACACTCACGCTGCCCGGGTCCTGGCCACTGGTCCCGGGGTCTCTTCTGCTGGCTTGGGGTGCTAGCCCCCTACCAGCTGAGGTTCTGTCCACTGGCCCTGCTCAGCCCGCTGCTGGCCCTGAATCCCGGCCAGTGGTCTGGGGGGCTCTGCTGCCTGCCTGGGGTCCCAGCCACTGTCCCAGAGCTCTGCAGCCTCCCCCTGGTGTAGCCCACTGGCCCCAGCCTGGGGCAGTGAGGAATACAGACAGAGGCAAGACAGGGCACAGCTCAGCACCCCCACTTCAAAAATTGTTCCAGCGCCACTGTACTTGGATATTTTTAAGTCCTGACTTGCTGCTAACATCACCATCACGCCACCTGGAACAGTGCGCTGCATTTGACATTGAGATTAGAATGTGCATGCAAGAACTGGAATGAGAATTTTCTTACAGATTTCAAGTTTTCCAGCATTTTGGCCCAATGCTTTCTTTTCTCATTAAACCTGAAAAGTTCAACAAAAGTAGCTTGGATTTGTCTGTGTTGAAGCTTTCGAAATGCAGCTCATTCAGTTAAAAAGCTCAGAATTATGGGCATCTGTCATAAACAGATGGTTAAGGGTTAATGCCTCTTTTACCTGTAAAGGGTTAAAAAGTTCACCTACCCTAGCTAACACCTGACCAGAGGAACCAATGGGGGAACAAGATGTTTCAAAAGGAAGGAGGGAAGTTTTTCCTTTGAGAGTTTCAGTTTCAGCCAGAGTGAAAAAGATCAAAGAACCAGCCTCTTATCAGAGTAGTAAGATTTAGAAAGGAATAAATAGGTTTATGTTTATTTCTTTGTGGCCTGTCTTATGCAAATTAAGGGAATTATCAAAAATTGGGTATTTGGGTATTTTTTCTTTGTGTAACTAAATTTGTGCCCAGGGGAACATCCTTTGTGTTTTGAATCTGTTGTCTGTGAGAGTAGCTGGTATGCTAATTTCTCCCAGAGGGTTTTCTTTTACCTTTCTTTTCTTTAATTAAAAGCCTTTTTCCTAATACCTGATTGGATCTAAAAAACAAGGACAAATCAAAGGGATTGGATCTGGACTCACCAGGGATTGGTGGGGGAGAAAGAAGGGGGGATGGTTAATTTCTCCTTGTTTTAAAATCCAAGAGGTTTGGATCTGTGTTCACCAGGGAATTGGTGAAGTCCCTCAAGGCTACCCAGAGAGGGGAAAGTTTTGGGGGGACAGGGAGTGCTCCAGACAGTGAAATTCTGGATGGTGGCAGCGATACCAGATCTAAGCTAGTAATTAAGCTTAGACGTGTCCACACAGGTCCCCACAGCTGTACCCTAAAGTTCAGAGTGTGGAAGGAACCTTGACATGAGCATCAAAGTTTGGAGATGTGCGGAGTGCACTTGAAACTACGGAGAGAGATCATGGGGCCTCTATTCTGACCTGCTGGGCATCCTTGCCAGTGAAATTTGACTGTTTTGAAGAAAATTGCATTTGCAATGCTTTCAGCATTTGGATCTACATACGTGTGTGAACAGGTATTTTCACACACGAAATCTGTCCTCTGTCTCTCTCAGAACTGGGTAACAACTGATCACTCAGAAGCCTGTGTGCAGCTTAAAGTATCCAAATAGTGCCAGACATTGGAAAACTCAGCAAGAAAAAGCAAGGGCAAGGGTTACACTAAACTGATAAAATCTGCATTTTAATTTAATTTTAAGTGAAGCTTCTTAAACATTTTAAAAACCTTATTTACTTGACATACAACAATAGTTTAGTTGTATATTATAGACTTATGAAGATAGACTTTCTAAAAATGTTAAAATGTATTACGGACACACGAAAGCTTAAATTAGACTGAATAAACAAAGATTCAGCACACCACTTCTGAAAGGTTGCCGACCCCTGAAATGTATCATTCCCACACAGGCCTATAGCACAGTGTTTTTCAAAGTTCAGGTTTCAACCCAGTACTGGGTCATGGCGTGTAAGGCACTAGATCACTGTGGTGAGCACCGCCGACTGAGATGTTAAACGTCACATTGGCGGTGCTGCCCAGCTAAGGCAGGCTAGTGCCTACCTGTTCCGACATCGCACTGCATTCCAGAAGCGGCCAGCAGCAGGTCCGGCTTCTAGGCAGGGGGGGCCAAGGGGCTCCATGTGCTGCCCCTGCCCTGAGCACTGGCTCTGCACTCCCGGCCAATGGGAGCTGGGGGGTGGGGGAGGCAGTGCCTGTGGGTGAGAGCTGCGTGGACTTGCATGTCTCTGCCTAGGAGCCAGACCTGCTGCTGGCCGCTTGCAGGGCTCAGTGCAGGAAGCCTGCCTCTTCACCCTTGCTGCACTGCTGACCAGGAGCTGCTAAAGATAAGTTCATATATGCCCCAACCCTGTGTCAGCCCTGAGCCCCCCACCCCCCCAACCTGAAACCCCTTCCTGCCTCCCAATCTCCTCATCCCTGGCCCTACCCCAGAGCCTGCACTCCCAGCCCAGAGCCCCTCTTGCACCCAAACCCTTTCCCCCTGCTTGAGCCCCCCAAATCTGGAGCCCCTTCTGCACCCCAAATCCCCGGCCCAGAGTCTTGACCCCCCTCCAGCACCCCAGCCCACAGCCCCCTCCCACACCCTGAACCCCTCATTCCCACCCCCAGCCCTCACCCCTGCACCCCAATCCTCTGCCCCAGCCCTGAGCCCTTCCCACATCCTAAACCCCTCATCTCCAGCTCTGTTGGGTCCTGGGCATCAACAGTTTTTTTCAACTGGGTCCCCAGAAAAAAAGTTTGAAAACCACTGCTATAGCATTCCAGAAAAAGGTCTGCAAAAAGCTGCCACACTTCATATGAAATCATTGTTGTTTATGGGATTGCTGTGTCAGGGCCTCCAATACTCCTCTGAACCCTAATAAATTATTATGTGCTCCCCTGTATATAGTCCACCCCTCTCACCCACCCCACAGGTATTGCTTCTACTGTGCTTTGCCTATATATTGTGTCTTGAGATATCTGGACTATTCACAGTAATAAAGTTAAGCATGTGCACCAACTTTTTAAGGATTTGAGACTTTTATATCCCGCATTCGATGAAATTTAGACAACATTTGTGGATTCTTTCATCTTTTTTTTCTTGTCCTAATAGTGCTACTTTGTGCTGTGAAACAGTTTGGAGGTTGCCTCTGAGAGAGCTCTTAAATACTTCAGTACAAATGGGATGACTTTTTTATTTGAAATTTCCTTGGCAATATATGAATAAAGAATCCATTAGAACCCTCATCTCACAATGAAATTTGCATAGATGGACCACTGCACCTGTACAGAATCCCAGTGAAATCAGTAGGGTTCCTGGCATGGGTGGTGAGCTGCCAGTATACCTCTGATTGACAGATTAGAGTGTAATGCTGCAATTTCACTACTAGCTCTTTTAGCATGGTGGGATTATATGTGTGTGTATGTGACCAAGGGGGAGAGAAATGTATAATGGGGAAGTCAGACAGTTTATTTCCATTTTATGGGATCCAGTGCTGTTTGGGAGCAGATATGTTAATACACTCGATAAAGTTTAGTTGAGTTTTCTAGTAACATTCAAAATGTACTTACAAGCGTCCCCCACCCCCACTTCTCAGTTGTTCTTGAGTGTGGAATCTAAATGCACATTAATTATGACTTGCGTGTTATTGAGATTTAAACTATGACACACTTTACATATAATTCTGTGGCATGCTGGAGGACAATCCAGACTATTGGGGACTGTGTCACCCCTCCCTTGCAATTTGGGTGCTTAAATGACTTGCTGTAGTAACTCCCACCTGGGCTGCTCACAAACAGCCTTCCAGCATGCAAGCTACACCCTGAGTGTCTCTGTGTAACTGCAGTCTGCCAGTTATACCCTGACTCTCACCTGCCTTGGTTATACTGCAGGGTGACCCACAATACATCCTGTACTGTATGTCTTGTGCCCACTCCTGCACAGTACATATATTTAGTGCATTATTCCTTAAGGGAATAATATGCCAATTTATTACCTTAAATAGTTACTAAAACATTTCAGGTATCCGAAGGGCAGCCGTGTTAGTCTGGATCTGTAAAAAGGGACAAAGAGTAACTCTAACTCAGGAATCAATCCATGCAACAAACCTCGATGCCAGCTCTGCCCATATATTTACACCAGCAACACCATCACATGACCTAACCAGATCAGCCACAACATCACTGGTTCATTCATCTGCACACCCACCAATGTAATATATGCCATCATGTGCCAGCAATGCCCCTCTGCTACGTACATCGGCCAAACTGGACAATTCCAGCGTAAAAGGATAAATGGACACAAGTCAGATATTAGGAATGGTAATATACAAAAACCTATAGGATAACACTTCAGCCTCCCTGGACACACAGTAGCAGATTTAAAGTTAGCCATCCTACTGCAAAAAAACTTCAGGACCAGACTCCAAAGAAACTGCTGAACTTAGTTCATTTGCAAATTTGACCCCATCCGCTCAGGATTAAACGAAGACTGTGAATGGCTAACCAACTACAAAGGCAGTTTCTCCTCCCTTGGTGATCACACCTCACCTGCTAGAAGAGGGCCTCATCCTTCGTGATTGAACTAACCTCGTTATCTCTAGACTGATTCTTGCCTGCATATTTGTACCTGCCTCTGGAAATTTCCACCACATGCATCTGACGAAGTGGGTATTCACCCACAAAAGCTTATGCTCCAATACGTCTGTTAGTCTATAAGGTGCCACAGGACTCTAAAACACTTCAATTTAAACGGACAAGATTTGATAAAATAATAAAACAAGTTTATTAACTAAAAAGAGATTTTTAAGTGAGTACAGGTAATGAGGCACAAAAGTCAGAAATGGTTACAAGAAAAATACAGATAAAATGCTTTTCTAGCATTTATTTAGGAAACTATCTTATCTGCAAAGCAAACTTTCTCATCACATGCTCCAGCAGATTACTGACCAAACTCTCAGGTCGGGACCCCTCTCCCAGAGTCCAAAGACTGTTTCCTTTTGTTTTCTTAGCTGTGGAGAATTGGGGTGGTCTTGAGTCTCTGCCCCTTCTTTTTATAGTCCTGTCCCCCTTTTGAGGAGCATTTCCAGCTGGGAGCAAGGTAACAGGCGGTCTAGTGAAGAAAGGAAACTCCATGCTGTGTCTTTGCTAGAATGTAGCTTTTTGTCGCTGCCCCCTTCCGTTCCATGCCAGAGAATGGCCACTTAGCAAGTAATCATCCATGAGCCTTGTTGACACCTGGCTGAGGCATCAGCTTGCCTTTTGTCTCCAAGGATGTGGTTTAGCCACTCCCCAGACTTATCTGAGAAACATATTTCAGTCATGATTACAGCTTATGTTTATAACTTTATATATAATGTTGTTATGTGCATTTTGCCATGATATTCTTGATCACCAAGTTATGAGTGTTTGTTGCTAATACCGTCCTTCATTATCTACTCTATGGCAATGCCAATCAGTGAAGATAAAGTGCAGCCCTGTTTTACACTAGCGTCCATGTTGAACCACTATGGACAACCAGACAACATCCTTACAGACCACTTTACAGATTTGGACACGATCTTGATGATGATGACTTTAGCTGTGATTCTGTGGGACTGAAGAATATTCCATAATGTATGTCTGTGCAGGCTATCAAATGCCTTTTGAAAACCAGTGAAATTGATGAAGGGGGGAGCTTGCCATTCTATTCATTCTTCTCTGATGGTTCTCACTGTGACTATCTGATCTGCACAAGTTTTCCTGCTCAAGCTTTGCATCTGCTCCATCTTTCATCCTGGGTAGTATCATATTGCAGAAGCTTTCCATGTAACAGATATTAATGTAACTTCTCTCCAGTAGTTATAGTCAGTAAGATCACCCTTTTTAGGTATTCTGAAAGTGATTCCATGTTTCCTCTGGTCAGGATGGATCTCTTACCCAAACTTCATTGAAGAGCTCTGTCACTTTAATTAGGATGGTGGTATTAAGCATTTCTGCTGTAATTTAATCATCTCCTGCTGATTTATATTTTCAGCATTTTTGATTTGCAGTCCATACTTCTAACACCAATGTTAATGTCAAGTTGATCAGGTTCACATGTTTCATCAACATCTGGTGCTGAGGTGGGGTTGGGCCTATTGAGGATTTCCCTGAATTGCTTTGCTCATCTGTTTTTCTATTCTACCTCAGATATAAGCATTTTCCCATCTTTGCTTTTTATTGGCCTATGTCCTGTTTTGATATTTCCACACAGGGTTCTAGTCACTCAGTAAACGTCTCTGTGGTTTCCTATCATAGCTACAGCTGCTAGATCTTTAACTTATCTCTGTTTATCTTTCTTTATGTTGCTTTTCACTGCTTTGCCTGCTTTCTTAGGGCTTGGCCACACTTGCAGCTGTAGAACACTTTAAGTTAAACCAGCCTTTGGAGAGCGCACTAGGGAAAGTGCTCCAGTCTGTCCACACTGAGAGCTTAAAGCGCACTGGCGTGGCCACATTTGCAGCACTTGCAGCTGCATTGGGAGCGGTGCATTATGGGCAGCTATCCCAGCTTTCAAGTGGCTGCAACGTGCTTTTCAAATGGGGTGGGAGTGGGAGGGAGAGTGTGTGTTTTGGGGTGCTGTCTTCTAAGTTCAGACGCCCTCCCTCCCACCTCTCTCTCATTCAAAGCAAACATTAGCTGTTTATTTTTTTCTCAGACCAGATAAGCAGCCAGCACTCCGAAACGGAGCTTTGAAAGGGCACTTCTGCGTCCCAAGTTCACAACAAAGACACGAGAGGCCACTTCAGTTAAGGGGATTATGGGACGTTTCCGGAGGTCAATTAGAGTGTTGTAATGTTACTTCTCATTTACACTGGCACTGAAGTGTCTCACCCAATACGCAACAGCTGTTAATCCTCTCGGGAAGGTGGAGTATCAGGAGCACTCCAGCCAGGGAATCAGAGCACTCTATGTGTCTTGCCAGTGTGGACAAGGAGTAAGGTAGAGCGCTCTGAGAGGCTTTATTGCGGTATAACATGCAAATGTAGCCAAGGCCTTATACTCCACCTTTGCCTTTTCCAACAGCTTATTGGTCTTAGTATTCAGGAGTTTTCCTATTAGTACAGTACAACCTCAGAGTTGTGAACACCAGAGTTACGAACTGGCTGGTTAACCACGCTCCTCGTTTGGAACTGGAAGTATGCAATCAGGCAGCAGCAGAGACCAAAAAACCAAAGCAAATACAGTACAGTACTGTGTTAAACCTCTTCAGCCTTTCTCGTCTCCGTGCCAAAACTAAAATAATATCGGCAACAATAACTGAACTCCAGTACGCAGATGACTGTGCTGTAGTTGCACATTCAAAGGAGGATCTTAAAACACCCCTTAATTGCTTCTCTGAAGCTTGCAGAAGCTTAGGGCTAAATCTGAACATCAGCAAAACAAAAGTTCTCCTCCAGCCAGTTCCCGGTCAATCATCAGACCCAGCAAGGAAGTGCTGTATAGACAAAGAATTGGAAAATGTAGAATACTTTGCCTATCTTGGCAGACATCTCTCACAGAGGACATAGATGTCGAGATTCAGACCAGAATTCGCTGTGCCAGCCTTGCCTTTGGCAGACTGTCTTGCCAGGTGTTCAACAATCACAACATCAGAACACATACTGAACTTTTAGTTTAGAAAGCGGTGGTAATCCCAACTCTCCTCTATGGCTATGAAACTTGGGTGACCTACAGAAAACACCTGAAAAATCTGGAATGCGTGCACTAGCACTTTCTTAGGAAGATCCTCAACATAAAGTGGGAGGATCATCACATTAATGTCAGTGTCCTCACAGAGGCCAACATCTTCATTGTTGAAGCCCTGATTTTCCAGCACCGAGGTGGCGTGGGCACTGTGTGTACATGCCTGATGTACACTTACCAAAAAATTGCTGTATGCCCAACTCACCAAAGGAAACAAGGACTCCAAAACAAATACTTTAAAGACACCCTCAAGATAAACATCAAGAGATGTGGCATTGACACCACATACTGGGAGACAGCAGCCCAGGATAGGGATAACTGGCGAGGACTTGTCAGAGAGGGAACGTCCACTTTTGAGGAAAATCGCCTTGTACTAATCACAGAAAAATGCCAGAAAAGAAAGGAAAGAGAATGATCACACAGCAATCGCGGCCCAACCCTGTCTTCCAACACCACCTGCAACATCTGCAATGAGCCTGTGGCTCAAGAATCAAACTCTTCAGTCACCAAAGGACCGATGAAAAGTAAAACCTGTGAAAGAGATCATCCTTTCTTTTCTGGCACTGGTAGTGGTGGTGTGTTTGTTTGTTTGTTTGTTGCTAGCATCAAATTTTTTGGGATCCTGGCTTCTGGAGACTGACTTTTGCCAGAGCCTTCATGCAATATGAGGGGTTGGCAGTGTTTGTTTTTACTAGAATGTAGCTTGGTTCAATGTCTGTAACCACTGAAATGTTTTTATGAGTCTAGGTTGGTCTTGTGCTCAGCCTCCCCACTTTATCTGTGGTTGGGACTGGCAGCCACATCAAGGCACAGCAGATGGAGTTTTGCATATTATGAATCAGTAATAATGAGCGCTCAGTAAAAATCCTCCTGGAAATAAGTGCAGCAGCTGGGAATTACAAAAAGCAATTAGTTCATGTTATGAACTAATCATCTGTGAAATTCCATTTTGCAGAAGTATGCAAACCTGATAAACTGCTTATTTATCTTTTGTGGAAATTAAAAATGAGCTAAAATCTGATTTTAAAATCCCCCAATTGCTTTCAGAGTTTTTTAGCGAGTTGTAGCCCAACTATGCATACATGTATATGTTTTAAAGGACAGAAAACAAATCTTGTCTGGCAGTTCTAAACTACTACTTTACAGTGGCTCCAATAGGTACTATTACTGTATGCATAATAAAATATAAAAGAGCAGAAGGCCATTTTAGCATTCTTCCAAAATCATGCTTACTTAAAAGGTCAGAGTGATTAACTTTGTGTGTTTTTTAAAGGACTGAGTAAGTTGCTGCATCTTGGTCATGGTAATAGTGGGCAAAGAGAGATTTTTGCCTGGTTTGATCAGTTTTCAGGACTATGTTATAAGGCTGCATTATAGGTCCGTCATTTAAATGCAATTTTGAGATTAAAAGCTAGCATATTTACCAAAAGATTAGCTAGTAATGTACTGAGTGTTCAATATACTATTAAACAGCAGTTGCCTTTAAATTGTTTTTCCTTTACTTTGCAATGTTCAAGTCTGTCTCCTTGACTCAAGATGAGTAGTAGTTTTGCAGTTGTCTCTTGTTGTTTAAATCATATTCTTTTGCTTGGTCTAACATTCCATATTTGTAATTTTAAATTAATTATGCGTCTCCTGTCAGATTCTTTCTCCGGCATATGTGGCTTTATTAATTCACCAGGTCCTAGCTGGCTAGAATATGATGGATTTTGATCATAATATTTTCTGGTTATTGAGTGCATGGTGGGAAGTATGAGTTATTTTATTTGTGTCTGTATTTGGTATGATATTACAGACATTCAAGAATTTATTCCCAGACCAAATTAAAAAAAAAAAAAAAGATGACGTTTTCTTCCCTCTTCAAAAATATTTTATATAGTCTAGAAGCAGTACCTATTATGATTAGTAATACAGTAATGCTTAGCAGCCCCAGGGTCCTAGCGGTTAGAGTGAAGGGATTAAGAGTCAGGAAACCTCTATTCTTTCCCCATCTCTGCTACTAATTCATGGTGAGTGTCACAGTTCCTGAAGTAACTTGCCCCTCTGATCCTTTCTTGGCCTCCTTGAGGGCACCTCACTTAGGTCTTAGACCTCAAGCTGCCATCTTTCTCAGGGAAGGAGATTTTCCTTCCAGGCTGGGGATTTAGGATGTGGTTTCTCCTGCAATTCATTGTGATCAACTTAGCTAGTCTGACTTTACTTCAGCACCTGCCATCCTGTTCTCAGGAGCAAAGACAGTGTTAACCAGTGACCAGCCAACCTTCATAATACAAAGTATTACTTATCCAGAACAAAAGCATTGCAAAGAAAAGGTAGCGTGAAAACAATAAATAGCTTGTATTCAGGTCTTAGCTTATCAGACAATCATCCATCTTCCACAAAGAGAGCCTGATAGGAACAAAATACTTCAAACCCTTTCTGAAGGCTCTATCCCTCTTGTTACAGTCTCATGCCAATTCTTGGTTTGGGTGAGAGTGAACCTTCCTCCTATATCAGGCTGGTCAGTTGATACAGTTCTTTGCTTACCAGTCTTCTCCATCCAAGTAAAATGAGTCTATGCTGTTTCCCACAGGAGGTGAGGTTTCTTCAGGCTTGTTTATCTGCCTCGGTATTTACATTAATTACCCCCAGCAATTTTAGTTCTTGCAAGAAACTCTGATACCTCCCCCATGGAACTAAAATAGAAATGCTAGTGCATATAAATAGGTATGACATTTATAAAGTTAATATGATGGTCTTTGAATATTTCATGATGCTATGGCTCAGGTTGATAGTTCATTCATGCTTACATGAGTTCCCTGCAGTCACTGCTTTGCTTCTCCTGTTTGAAGAAAGCAATTAATCCCATCACACCTAGAAGCACAAGGTGAGAGAGAAAATTGAGTCACATTTTTCCATAAAAATAAAAGTTTCAATGTATCTGTAATATCTGTCACAGTGAGAACTTGAGTAAGTGTCATTTAAGCTTTCAAGAAGCTCAGTACAGGCAGATCTTTCTATCTGTATGGAGCATCATTGACTTCAGGGCTGTAACCTCTCTCTCTTTATTACAGTCTGCTCATCTGTAAAATTGGGATAATAATAAGAACCTTAATAAAGACAGAGCTCCTTGGCTGTAAAGGTGCTATGTTGCTTAATCGATCAACGTAGACTTTTTTTTTATAAAACAAACTTAACACAAGTCCAAACAAAGGGGGTGACCAAGACCTGTCCTAGGGCTTTATCCAACTTGGAATGAAGTCGTTAGGAGTCTTTCCACTGACTTTAATGGTAGATGGATCAGGCCCATAATGAAGTAAAGAAATACTAATGCATCTCTGTCCCATCATCTTAACCCTAAAGATCCCAGTGTGCCCAGAATGTTACTCAGTTCTATCTTGTATTGATCTGTTACTTAGTTCTATTGCTCACTTTAGCTGAGCAGTTGCTGCCCTGAATTTTGATGGAAATATACTATGGGTCACTGGACTGTATGCTAGTGCTCTTTTCCCTCCATCAGTCATGTCCTTTAGGGATCTTTTAATAAGTAATAACAAAATCTCATGTTACTTTTACTGAAAGTAGAATAAGTTTGGTGTGAGAATTCACACACAATGGTGGAAAAGAAGTGGCGGCCAGTAAGTCCCTCGGCCCACGCTGCTTTCAGCAGCTCCCACAGTCCTGGAGCAGCAAATCGTCGCTAGTGGGAGCTGCGATCGGCCTTACCTGTGGACGGGGCTGGTAGACAAACTGGCCCACCCCGCCATGGGTTTTCTCTACACAAGTGGTGACTCCCCAGTTTGAGAAACACTGCTGTACTTGGATGTTTGCACTGCATGCTACTATGTGGGGATGCAGCGTACTGTAATAGCAAGTGCCACGGTCAGTGGAGTAGAATCTCTAAGGGCTTGATGCTCCAAGTGCTTAATGTTGAGGGATGTTCTTGCTACCAACTGATGTCAGTTTGCCTGCTCATAGTAGGTAGTAAGTTCCTACGCATGGCAGTAAATGTTTCAAGGATTGGACCATAAGTATCAATACTGTATGTGCAGGATTGCATAAAGGCCCTGATCCTCGAAAGATTTAAACACATGCAGAAGGCCTTGTCTACACTAAACAGTTTTGTCGACAAAAGTCAGGTTTCATCAACAAAACAGTGGATGTGTAAACGCTGCAATGCTCCTTCTGCCGACAAAACACTCCTGCTTTGCCAACAAAATAAAACCACCTCAATGAGAGGCATAGAGCTTTTTGCAGCAAAGTTATATCAACAAAGTGTTAGTGTAGGCACTGCACTTGGTTATGTTGCTGTTAATGGCCTCCAGGAGGTGTCCTGACTGCTCTGGTAAGCATTTCAAATTCCACTGCCCTGCACCCAGGTACACAGCATCTGCCCCTCCCCCTTTAAAGGCCCATGAATTTTTGAAATTCCACTTCCTGATTGCTCAGTGTGGACAGCTAACCTCACATCTTCCCAGCTGACCATGGCGATTCCACGCAGCAAAAGCTTTCCCACTTGGAGTATACTTGAGTTGTTGGATCTGCTGGAACTGCAGGGAGAGGATGCTGTGCAGTCCCAGCTCCACTCCAGCCATAGGAACTTTGGTACTTATGGGCTGATTTCTCATGGCTTCTTGGATAAGGGCTACAAGTGGGACATGCATCAGTGCCATGCGAAGATCAAGGAGCTGAGGCAGGCATACCAGAAGGCAAAGGAGGCAAACTGTTGCTCTGGTGCTGCGCTGAAGACCTGCCACTTCTATAAGGAACTGGACACCAACCTTGACAGTGACCCCACCTCCACTGCCAAGAGCCCCATGGATACTTTGGCAGAGCTGGAGGACAGTGGACCCAACCCCAAGGACTAAGTCATGGATGAGGAGGTCAACTTGGAGGACGATGTGGAGCACACAGCAGGGTCGTATGGTGGCGTGGAGAGCCAGGACCTCTTTGCTACTCCAGAGGAGTCTAGCCAGTCCCAGAAGTCTGTCTCTGGTGTGCATGATGCAGGAGAACAGAGCCATAGTAAGTAATCTTTTTGAGTTGATGCTGCTCGGTTATATGAAGTAGTGTATATTGTATATATAGTATATATTGTAGAAGTGGGTGAAGGGCTAGAAATGTACAAGACTAGCTGTGTTTGAGTATGCTCCACAGTCCCCTGTGCAGCTCTATAGTGCGGAGGAACAGCATGTTAATGCACTCTGAGATTATACTCTCCTGGAGGTACTCGCCAATGCTCTGCCGATGTTTCCTTGGAAGAGCTGTTTTGTTCCTTCCCCCCATTGTAAGAAACTTTCCCATGCCAATCAGCAATTACTTGTGCAGGGACCAAAGCAGCACACGGGCAATCAGCACAGGGACCGGGTCAGAAGCCACATGCATGCAGGAGATGTACCGTTCCATCCTTGCTTACCCTCAGGAGTGATATATCGGCTTCAATGACCCCTACTTGGAGAAAATAGTGGCAGAATTTACAATATTGTCCCTAGTCTTCTGCAATGATTCCCTTAAGAAAACACCTAGACCCTTTGCCCCATCTTGAGCTCCCAACCCCTCCTGGGCTGAACTCACTACATTTAGGGTGTTCACCTAAAGGTGTGCTTGCCAAGGGACAGTGAGAAAGTGAATGTTATGTTACAAGAGGTGTATTTTACTATAATGATTCAATGCTGTGTGTTAATTATCAATCATGCTTCTGTGTATTGCAGTGTTTCTCAGACTGGGGTCACCTCTTGTGTAGGGAAAGCCCTGGTGGGCTGGGCCGGTTTGTTTACATGCCCCGTCTGCAAGTCCGGCCAATCGCGGCACCCATTGGCCGTGGTTTGCTGCTGCAGGCCAATGGCTACTGGAAGTGGCGCGGGCTGAGGGACTTACTGGCTGCTGCTTCCAGCAGCCCCCATTGGCCTGCAGCAGAGTGAACAGCGGCCATGGAGAGCTGCGATCAGCAGACTGCAGATGGGCAGAAACAAAGGCCGGGCCCGCAGGGTTTCCCAGCACAAGCAGGGACCCAGTTTGAGACACTGGTGTATTTGTTCTTTGTGTTTCTGCAGATATGGCCTTCAGGGGACCCCTACACAGCCAGTGTAGTGCCTTGCCAGATTAGAAGCAACCACAGTTAGAGCAAGAGGACATGTTATAAGAGGTGCTCCAATTCTCAGAGGCTGGAAAGAGAGACACAGGGAGTAGAGGAAATCAATGAAGAGGAAAAATGAAAATAGAAAGGGCGGACGAAAGGGAGAGATGATGCACTGAAAGAGCAGGAGCAGAGATAAAGTGTTGGAGGAGAAACAGATATTGAAGTCCTCATGACATCCAGCAGGACATTATGCTGCTTTCTAAGAACTGCTTTCCATGTCCCCCAAACCCTCTACTCGTCATCCTCCCTAGAACAGCGGTCCAAAATGATCTGGATTTACCCACAACTCTGAGATCCCACTGCAGGGTGGAGGTAACGTTACCACGGCCTATGACAGTGTTCTCAAAACTGGTGTTGTGCTTGTGTCGGGAAAGCCCTGGCAGGCAGGCCAGTTTGCTGACCTGCCCCATCTTCAGGTTCCGCTATCGTGGCTCCACTCCATTGTTCGCTGCTGCAGGCCAATGGGGCGTTGGAAGTGGCGGCCAGTAAGTCTCCTCAGCCTTGCGTCCGCTCCCACAGCTCCCATGGCCTGGAGCAGTGACTGCAGCCAGTGGGAACGGATCGGCCGGTACGCGACGGGGCGATAAACAAACTGGCCCGCCCGCCAAGGTCTTTCCCTACACAATGGCGACCCAGTTGAAGAAACATGGCCTTATGACAATGTACCGTGCTTCTGGTTATGTTGTAGTCACTTCTCAACTTTATACGCTTAAAGAGATTAAGCACTGAATGGTCCTAGCAGTTGTAAATACTTTAATAAACAAAACTAAGAAGCATTGTTGAAAATTCATGTAGTAATTTTTTATGAGTTTGCTCTTGTAATGGAAAGTGCGGGATTGCTAATCCCATTAAGATGCTTAAACACAGATTGAGGATAAGTCCATCGATGAGGTCAGACGCCAGCAGAAAAGAAGTTCTTCTATATCAGATCAAAATTAAGTCAAGCAAAGACAATGGTAAATTAGCCCTTCATCAGGACTAATGCTTAAGAGCAGTACAGACACAACAATATCAGTCTCACCTGAAGTTTGCTTTCCTTAAAGACAGACCAAGCAATGGCAATGTTGCTTGGGAAGCCCAAACAACTGTGGTTTAAATATATATCCCCCTCCACCCCACACTGGAGTTTTTGTGCCAACTACTTGGTCCAAACACTTATTACACATTGCATCTTCAGATCAGTTATGTTGAGTATATAAATAGATTGGTAACAGCAAAGATACTTAGCATAAGTATTGCGTAAGGAATGTTTGAAGGACAGAAAACAGATGCGGTGGGGAAGAAAGGGGCGGCCAAAATACCTCTGGTAAGACTCTTGGTGACTAAGGCATGATGGGCTATACAATTCCCTTGTTTGGAACATCCAAACAATATATTTTCTCTCTTATCCGTGTGTGCATGTCTATCAAAATTGGCGGCGTGTGATATGTATTATACGTTAAAATACACAGACTATAGAGCAAAGAAAATTCTACTCTTTGTTAGTTTAACATTATGGTCTTTTTTACCAACACAGTTTGATTTCAACAGATGTGGGCAACGTAGTTGGGTTGACATCTGTGGATCAAATATACAGTTACCAATGCACCCAAAGGAATGGGAACAAAAGTCAGCAAATTGTTCTAAACCATTGCAAATAAAGCATAAGGATTTTCTGTCATTTGCTGTTTCTCAATAAACATTCTGAGTGCTGATAAGACAGTCTGTCTCCCATACTTTTATTCACAGGTATCGGCTTACAACTGGTCTTTTATATTTATGATGGTTTAATAGTTGATTTAAAGACTTCTGAACTTGCTTGTATTTAACAAGAAAGATACTGACCTCTGAGACATGCATAATTGTAGGGAGTCAATTGGCAGCTGAGAGCAAATCTCTCTTGTGTGTGGTATTGTTTTTATGCTTGCTATCACAGCTCCTTTACCAGAGACCTCACACTCTCACCTTCATCCACTCAAACCCAATAAGCATTGTTTAAGTACGTAGTATTATAAAACTCAAGTGTTTTGCTGTTTTGTGGCCTCTGTTGTACATCTCTGTGGTGAAGTTGACGGGTTCCGGGTTTTCTGGCTTTGGTGACTATTGAGTACCTAACATGCCAGACCTATGGACTTTCCAGCTTCTGTGGCACAGTATGTCAATGCCAAAGATTGAAATTGGACAGCTATATTTTAAAACAAAGCGTGTATTGTGGGCGGAGTTCCACTTCTCTTTAGGCTAGACTCAGAACCCTTTTACTCTGTCATCGATCCTATGTGACTCTCAGAATTCCTTTAGCTTATCTGCCAAGGGCTTGTGATTTTTGGAGCAGTGGGATTGAAATCTTTCCCTCCTGTTCACTTGAATCCAAGTGGCCATGTTGTTCATAAAGAAACAACGTAATTAGTTCTATGGACAACAAATTCCTTATATAATACACCTCAACATAGGCTAAGTATAAATCTTGAATAAATTATACTTGAATATGCATCTTTGAATCGCCTCATCTACACTCTCTCATTAATTCATCTCCAGATGTATATCAAACACAAAAATCTCAGGCAGTTCAACATCTGTCATTAAACAAACAACAACAAGAGCTGATAAAACAATATGTCTTCTTCTACCATTAGTTGAAAAAAAAAAAAAAAAAAAAAAGAAAGAAAGAAAAAAGCCACCTGGACTGTGCTGCCCCAAGAATGGACAGAGTGCTGCCCTTTAGCATGTGCCGCCCCAGTCGCGTACTTCCTCCGCTGCTGCCTGGAGCCGGCCCTGCCAGTGAGTAGCTGTTGCTGGATGATGTAGATCAGCAACTCCAGTCCCTTTCCTGGAGCCTGTTGGATCCAGTGCATGGGGTAGCTGCTGAGTTTGAAACCGCTCACGGCACAGGTCACTTTAGTGGATTCCTTGGGTTTCCTAATCTTCGGGCTGGACTGACTCAGAACAATCTGTGCCCGGGCCCTTGGAGACAAACAAAGCGGGTTGTTAAAAGTAATGTTTAAAAACAGATTAGAAAGACAGACAGATATACTAGAGAGAAGGAGACAGACCAGTAGGTAGAGTAGGGTTTCTCAAACAGAGGTCGCCTCTTGTGAAGGGAAAGCCCCTAGCGGGCTGGGACAGTTTGTTTACCTGCCCCATCTGCAGATCCAGCCGATCTTGGCCCCCACTGGCCACAGATCACTGCTCTGGGCCAGTGGGAGCTGCTGGAGGCGGCGCAGGCCGAGGGACTTACTGGCTGCTGCTTCCAGCAGCCCCCATTGGCCTGCAGCAGTGAACAGCGGCCAGTGAGAGCTGCGATCAGCCAGACCTGCAGATGGGGCAGGTAAACAAACTGGCCCGGCCCGCCAGGGGCTTTCCCAGCACAAGCGGCGACCCCAGTTTGAGAAACACTGGTGTATTGTTTCTTGTGTTTCTGCAGATATGGCCTTCAGGGGAGCCCCCTACACAGCAGTGTAGTGCCTTTGCCAGATTAGGAAGCAACCAAGGTAGAGCAAGAAGGACATGTTATAAGAGGTGCTCCAATTCTCAGAGGCTGAAAAGAGAGAACACAGGGAGTAGAGTGAGATCATGAAGGAAAAATTGAAAATAGAAAGGCAGGACAGAAAGGAGAACGAAGAGTGCACTGTAAAGAGCCAGGAGCAGATGATAAAAGTGTTGGAGGAGCAAACAGATATTGAAGTCCCTCATGACACTCCAGGCAGGACATATGCCTGCTTCTTACAGAACTGCTTTCCATGTCCTCCCCAAACTCCTCCTACTCTGTTCACTCCATCCCTAGAACAGCTTCCAAAATGATAACTGGATTTACACAAAGCTCTGAGATCCTCCACTGCAGGGTGGAGGCTAACTGCTTACCAACGAGTGCCCTTATGACAGTGTTTCTCAAACTGGGGTTGTCGCTTGTGTAGGGAAAGCCCCTGGCAGGCCAGGCCAGTTTGTTTACCTGCCCCATCTGCAGGTCCGGCTGATCGTGGCTCCCACTGGCCATGGTTCGCTGCTGCAGGCCAATGGGGGCTGTTGGAAGTGGCGGCCAGTAAGTCCCTCAGCCTGCGCCGCTTCCAGCAGCTCCCATTGGCCTGGAGCAGTGAACTGCAGCCAGTGGGAACCGCGATCGGCCGGACCTGCGGACGGGGCGAGTAAACAAACTGGCCCGCCCGCCAAAGGCTTTCCCTACACAAGTGGCGACCCCAGTTTGAGAAACACTGCCTTATGACAATGGTACCGTGTTCTGTTATGTTGTAGTCACTTCTCACTTTATTACGCTAAAGAGTAGTTAAGCACTGAATGGTCCTAGCAGTTGTAAATAATTTAATAAACAAAACTAAGAAGCTATTGTTTTTGAAAATCATTTAGTAATTTTTTAGTGAGTTTGCTCTTGTAGGAAAGTGCTGGATTGCTATCCCCAATTATAGGTGGCTTAAAACACAGATGAGGATAAGTCCCATCGATGAGGTCAGATGGCCAGCAGAAAGAAGTCTTCTATCTTCAGATCAAATTAATCAGAGGCAAGAGCAATGGAAACTTGAGCCCTATCATCAGGACTAATGTGCTTAGAGCAGTACAGGACACAAATTCAGTCTCTACCCTGAAGGCATTTGCTTTCTTAAAGACAGACCCAGCAATGGCAATGTTCACTGGGAAGCCCAAACAACTGTGAGTTTTAAGATTATTTCCCCCTCCACCACCACCACTGAGTTTTTGTGCCAACTACTCTGGGTCCAAAACACTTTATTAACCACATTGCATTCTTCAGCAGGTTATGTTGGAGTATTATAAAGATTGTAACAGCAAAGATACTAGCATAAGTATTGGCTAGAGGAATGTTTTGAAGGACAGAAAACAGATGCGGTGGGGAAGAAAGGGGGCGGAGCCAAATATAACCTCTGGTAGAGACTCTGGTGACTAAGCATGAGGGTCTAATACAATCTCCCTTGTTTTGAACAATTCCAAACAATATATTTTCTCTTCTCTTTTCTCGTGTGTGCATGTCTATAAAATAGGGGCTGTGATATGTATATACTGTTAAAATACACAGACTATAGGCAAAGAAAATTCCTTACTCTTTGTAGTTATAACATTATTAGTCTTTATACACAACACAGTTTGATTTTCAACAGACTGTGGGCAGACGTAAGTGGTTTGACTCTGTGATCAAATATACAGTTACCATGCACCCAAAAGGAATGGCAACAAAAGTCAGCAAATTGTTTCTAAACATTGCATAAAGCATACGGATTTCTGTCATTGCTGTGTGCTCTCCAATAAACATTCTGAGTGCTGATAAGACAGTCTGTCTCCCCATACGTTTTTATTTCACAGGTATTCTGGCTTACAACTGGTCTTTTTATATGATGGTTTATAGTTGATTTTAAAAGACTTCTGAACTTGCTTGTATTTACAAGAAATGACTACTGACCTTCTGAGACATGCATTTGTGGGAGTCAATTGCAGCTGAGAAGGCGAATCTCTCTCTGGTGTGGTATTGTATGCTTGCCTATCACAGCTCCTTTACCAGGACCTCCACACTCTCACCTTCATCCACCAAACCAATTAAGCATGTGTTTAAGTACGTTAGTAGTTATAAAACTCAAGTGTTTTGCTGGTTTGTGGCCTCTGTTGTACATCTCTGTGCTGTGAAGTTAGAGGGTTCCGGGTTTTCTGGCCTTTTGTGAACGTATTGGTTTACCACACAGCCAGTACCTATGACTTTCCAGGGCTTCTGTGGCACAGTATGTCACTGCCAAAGATGAAATGACAAGCTATATTTAGTAATAACAAAGCGTGTATGTGTGGCAGGGAGTTTCACTTCTCTTTACGGGCTAGACTCAGAACCCTTTAACTCTGTCATAGATCCTATGTGACTCTCAGTAATTCTCCTTTAGCTTATCTGCCAAGGGCCTGTGATTTTTGGAGCAGTGGGATCTGAAATCTATGCCTCCTGTCACTATGAAGTTCCAAGTGGCCATGTTGTTCAATATAGAAACAAGAATTAAGTTCCTATGGAACCACAAATTCCTTATATATATACACCTCACATAGGTGCTACAGATATAAATCCATGTGATAAATTACTTTGAATATGCATCTTTGATAGCCTCATCTACACTCTGCTCATTAATTCATCTCCAGATGTACTATTCCAACACAAAAATCTCAGAGCAGCTTCAAACATCTGCATTAAACAACAACAAAATAGCCTGATATAACAATATTGCCTTCTTTCTACCCTTAGGCCTTGGTCTTCCCCTTACCTCTACATGACTTGACCTTGCATTCACACAGAGCCCCACAGAACCTGGGCAGGGGGCTCTGCACAGTAAATATGCCAGGTGGAGCTCACTGCAGGATCAGAGCCTTAATGTATCATTTTATTTCCCCATCCACTGTCATCTCACATTTATCTAAAGCCCAGAACAGGCAATATTGAACTCTGCACCACTGAGGCCAGGTCTACACTGCAACTTTAAATCGGTTTAATGGCCGATATACCGATTTAACACTGTATCCGTTCACACGACGTCATTAATATCGAGTTAAACGGCTCCTTAAATCGATTTCGGAACTCCTCCCAAACGAGAGGAGTAGCACTAAATTCGATATGATAACTCGGATAAGGGTTGGTGTGGACGAGGAAATCGACGTTATTGGCCTCCAGGACGGCAATCCCAGAGTGAAGCAATGACCGCTCTGGACAGCAATCTGAATCGGAATACGCGGGACAGAGTAAACAGAGAAAGACGCCCGGCAAAACTTTTGAATTACATTTCCTGCTTGCACAGCGAGGAGCTCTAGATGCAGCGACGTGCTGCGAGCAGTCTGAAAATAAAAAAAAGAAGCTCCAGCATAGACGTACGGGAGATACTAGTCTGATCGCTGTATGGGAAACAAATCTGTTGGATTATCCAGCTCCGTATACAGAGAACACAAAATGCCAAAAGCGTTATGAATAAAAACTCCAGAGTACAACAGGCACTGCGTGACAAGCGTAACGGGAAGCACAGAGACTCAACGCTATGAGGAGGGGAGGGGTACTGAGAGACTCCAGCTATCCCAGCAGAGTCCACAAAAGTCTCTGAAAATTATTTGCATACTGGCGATGAAGCTCCCAATGTCTGAGGTCAAACACCGTGTCCTGGCGTGGTTCAGGAACAAGCTTCTCAGTTTATTTCACCCCCCACCACGTGAAAAAAAAGAGGAAAAATTAGCTTGTGCTATTGGGTTTGAGCCTCAAATGCACTCCGCGAAAACGCGCCAAAGGGTAGGTCTGCTGCCCTCACAAAGGAAGGGATGAGGCCGTATAACAGCACAACGCCGAATGGCAATGTTTTCTGCCACCAACAGGCAAGCTGTGGCTCAACACGGAAAGTGGGAACTATGGGAGATAGCTGAGGAACAGCTACCCGAATGCGCCGCTCGAAATCGATGGTAGCTTTGGACCATGGACGCAAACAATCGATCGGATCCCACTGTGGGACAGCGCTACAAAGCCGTTTTATTAGACGTTTTGTAAATATCCAGTTATAAGCTAATTCGAAATAATGTGCAGATGAACGTAACCACGAGAGATTGTAAAAAATTCAAGATACTCAGGGAGCTAACAGGTGAAGTTTGCAAGAGCGAGGACTTCACCAGTTTCCCAATGGGGAACAATGCAGCACATGCTCTAGACCTGGAAATTGCAGAGAGTCCCCCCGATGGCATGAACGCCCCAAGCAAGCGCTTGGCATGCTGCGAGCCGGAGCCGGCCCGCTAGCAGCAAGTAAGGGGAGGGGCACACGCAGGGGAACTCCCAGGCCCAGCCACCCCTGTCCTACCTCCCCCACAAGCAGCGCAGTGGCTTCTTTTTTTCACTTCTCTCCTCTCAGGCTTGTGGCACCAAACAGCTTAGGGGGCAAGCCTGGGAGGCGGAGAAGTGAAGAAGCGACGGCGTGCTGGGATGCTCAATGCTCAGTGTGGAGCAGGTTGAGCTGTGCGGGGTACCTCAGGCAGAGGGTGGGGGGTTGGAGAGCTGCCTTGGCGGGGTGCTCAAAGGCGATGGGGAGGTGCTGTGGGAGCGAGGGGACACCTCAGGTGGGTGCCAACGGGAGGGCGCAAAAGTGCGAAGTTTTGCCTAGGGGGCGAAACATCCTTGCAGCTGCCCTCTGTATGCCCACAGTCTATGGGTCATTCTGCTATACTGCCAACATATTACATAGCTACACGTGAGGGAACAAAAAAACAAATTGGCTGAGGCAGCAAGAGGTTGGGGAGAAGTAGGGAAAGACTGGCTCTCTGTGTAAAAAGATGCCTTGAAGGCTGTAGGGAAGAAGTGAGTTTCATAGTAGATCATTGTCACAAATCCTCCCGTGCATAGGCCACAAACAACCTCCTGTGGCACTTTGTTCCATTGAAGTGGAGAATATGAAGCAACTTCTGTACTTCAAACACAGGTGTAGGAGGCGATGTGATTAGTGAATGAGCGCACATTAAACGGGTGGGGGGTGGAGAGCTGCCTTGGCGGGGTGCCTCAAGGCGGATGGGGGGAGGTGCTGTGGGAGCGAGGGGACACCTCAGGGTGGGTGCACGGGGAGGGCGCAAAGTGGAAGTTTTGCCTAGGGGGCGAAACATCCTTGCACCTGCCCTCTGTATGCCCCTACAGTCTACTGGGTCATTCTGCCTATACTGCCACACCATATTACATAGCTACAGTGAGGGAACAAAAAAAACAAACTTGGCTGAGGGCAGCAAGAGGTTGGGGAGAAGTATGGAAAGACTGGCTCTCTGTGCAGATGCCTGAGGTCTGTAGGGAAGAAAGTGAGTTTCCATATAGATCATTGGTTACAAATGCCTCCTGTGCATAGCCACAAACACCTCCCATGTGAGTGGAGAATATGATAGCAACTCTGTACTTCATACACAGGTGTAGGAGCAGGATTTTATGATGTCCCATAAGAATTAATGTATGATTTGATTTCCTCTTTTCAGACACCCTTTTTGAATAGCAGAAAGAAAATGACAGACCAGAACAATTCTACTGACTGATTCTGGTCATTCTTTTGTTTTAGGATAAGTTATAATGTCTACTATGGTTTCCTATACGTATTACAAATTAGGCACTCTAGTTAAATATACATTTCTTTGTTTTAAGGTTTTAGTAAGTAAGAGATAGGATCTTGTATTGTATCTATGTTAAGGTTAGAGGAATGTTGAGGGCCTGAAGCCCCAATGTGAATTGTTTTAGTTATAAGATTTAGCAAGGCTTGATTTACGATGTATTCTGCTGAATATACAATACTGCTGTTTGTACACCTTTGAGGGTTTCTGGAAGAGATTGTTTGTGTGAATGAGGAATGCATGCACCAGGAAAAAATAAAGTGTGTAAACCATCACAAATGTCCAGATGGTCAAGAAAAAGTGAAAGACTTGGAAAGACCAGGAGACAATCAGAAAACATCCATTGTATCCAATGCTAAACATGTTAGCAGCATTGACGACCTCAGAGGTGAGGCAGGCACCCCCAAAGGCAAGACAAAATAGAAGATAATGACGGGAAGCCTGACAATAACCATCAAATGATAACACCACTTAAGGACTAATGATTACAGGATGACATTGCAAAATGTATGGACTCAAATGGGAATTTACAACTATAAAGCTGGGGTGTTTTGCCATGGAACTCTGGGTTCAGTCCTGCAAAGCCTCAGAGCATCGGATCACAACCAGCAAGAGCCCAGCTCCTCACTCGAGCTCGATCTAACTGGCCATTAGATTGACCCGAGCTACAACAGCCTGGTAACTATAAACATCAACTGGCAGGACTCTTGTGTGTGTGTGTATGTGTGTGTGTAACTAAAAAGCATATGCTAACTGTTGTATTTTCAATAAATGCTACGTATTTGCCTTCTCCTATAAAAGATCCTGTGTGCTTTGTATAACATAACACAGGGCAAGATCCTCCACTGCCCTGCACTTTATGGTGTTATTTCCATCTATGCAAAGTGTGGGGGGGAAATTCTACCATATCAGAATCACAAGCATAAAGGACAATACAGCGTGCGAGGCAGCGGCATTTCAAGCCCACCAAGTTTTTGAAATACTTTCTTCTTTCTTGCAAACTTTCTGCATTAGCTTAGTGAAGTAGTTAGTCAAGGCTGGACCTCACATTTTTCCTTCATACTGTATTTGATTCACATCGGTTCAAGGAAATGGTAATGTGTAACAGTGACTTTGGAATTTAAACAGCAGCCCACAAGGGATTTCCAAGCTGCAGGCCGACTTCCAAATATGGGAGCGTATAAGCAGCAGCAGTTGTGCAGGGAGCCATCCTTAGTATGACAAGAAGCAAAATTCAGAGCTTGCCAATAGTTGGAATATTCGAACTGGTTCAGAAAGGTGACTGTTATATTAGTTGCATTAATCAAAATAAGGAGATGAAATAAATATACAGATGCAGCTGGAAAGGCAAAAACCATGGAGGTTTAATCATATTAGGACTAGCACTAGAGCAGCAAAATCAACATTTCCCATTATCATCCCAGTTCTAGTGCATTAATGGTGCATGTTCCCCAAGAGTTCAGATGCTTGTGCAGGTTTCAACCAAGATATCTCCATCGCTTGAGTCTGCAAACTTGCCTTGAGGTCTTAAGAGTTTCTCTTCTCGCGTGAGAAAACTGGTGGTATTTATTACCAACCCTGGCCAGAAATTCATTCAGAACAGACTTTCTGATTCAGGCCCAGGAGCTTTAGGCCCCAGTCTTGTTCAGTTGTTCAAAGGCTTCACAGAATCATGGCCATAAGGCACAGCACCTTCTGGGGCACTGTTTTAGAAAAATAGTCAGGAAAGTGGAGGAGTAACATTAGCAAAGGGTTCTAAGAAGTAGTGGGCTGATTAACATGTATTTAGCTATTTCAGATATGCCAGCCTTTCGGTCTTGAGAAGCAGTGATAGCTGTGTGTCAGGCATGTGCAGCAGAGTAGTATCACACAGTCTAGTGGAGTGCAGAGCCAGACAAGGCAAGCCAGCTCTGAGAGCAAAGGGCTGCAGACTACTGGCTGTTTCTAATGTGCCACTATTGTATTGTTTGCAAAAACAACCAACCAATTCTGGCCCGCTTGCTGACTGCCTCTCAGCAGGGGTTAAATCTTTCAACTGGGCTGAGAGGATAAACCTAACCCACAGAAAGTACTGGTAGCTGTTGCCAGTTAGGCTGCTGGGAGGTGGAATTAGCAACTTTCCTCTCCCCTAGCCCTCCAAACTGAGAAGCCATAAAAAAGCAAGCCTGGAATGATGCCCTTTTAAAGAAGAAACAACCTCTGTCTCCCTTCTCTGCTTGAGGGGGAACAGGTAGGGGTTTGCTGGAGTGAGGGGCAAACCCAGAGCCCCTCAGAATGAGATGTGAAACTTACTGCTTAAAGGAACTGTAGTAGCTGTGAGTCAGACTGTTTTATCTTTGGGTTTCCCTTTGGACTGGATGGAAGGAAGCTACCCTGTTTGTGTTTTGTTCTTAGCTGGACTGGGCTAGTAGAAGCTGGTTTGGGCTTTGATGTTTCCAAAGCTAGGGCATGCAGCATTGGCCGTGTTATTGTGTTGTCACTCTGACACCAATGCTGAACCTGCATTAAATATTTTTTAAAGGGGTCACAAGATTGTTAATTTGTTGTTGCATAAGTGTAAATCTCTGTCCTGCAAGAAAACCTTCTCTTTCACTATCTTAGTCACCATCTTTCCCAGATTCAGAACAAAGATCTAAGAGAGCTGCATGCCAAGAGAAGCATGATTAATAAATAGGCTGTGTCCTGAGTTTCTGTCTTCTGACTTTGTCCTAGGACCATTTTAGCCATTGTGATGCCATAATATTTCATTGTACATCACTGAACCACAGTGTTGTTTTTTCACAGGAAAGTAGACTAAAGTGCTTATATTGCAGAGGATTTGGAAGTGATTTTCAAGGCCTAGGAATATCCTACAAAGAGATTGATTGCCAGACACTAGGTCAGTCTCGGAAAATTGGAACATTGTCCCTTATTCTGTGGAAATAGTAGTATATGATAATGTCATTAAAGACTATATCACAATGCACAGATACAAGGGGGATGATTTAAAGTTGTGTGGTAACCTTAATTCTGGCATGTCCTGACTTTTGAGTGCTTGACTTAGCAATCTTAATGTTCTTTAAACATAGGGTAATTTACATAACAGTGGGCAGAGGCACCAAGATTTCCCTCCTCCGATTCCAAGGTTCTCTTGTTCACCTATGTCTCTGTGTCTATAGCTTTTTTCTTTGTCACCAAATACAAAAGTAACTGATGCTGTAGGTGAGAGCAGGACTGGCTCAAGCATTTTTGCCGCCCCATGCAGTGAAAAAAGAAGCAAAAAAAAAAAAAAAATAAAAAAGCACGATCGGCGGCAATGGCGGCAGGTCCTTCCTTCTGCGAGAGGACGGAGACCGCGCGCCGAAGAGCTGCACGTGCTTGTTCTTTCCATTGGCCACCCACAAGCACTGCGTTGTATACGTGCTGGTGCCTGAGCCAGCCCTGGGTGACGAGGCAAATGGGAAGAATTGTTGGCGGTTATGCTCTACGCACAATCCAAGCACTAAGCTCCACCTACTTCCTTAACTAGCCCAAATGGCCAAAGCAGACAATGTGTTAGCTAGTATTTAGTGGTAGTGTGCCATTAAACTTGTAGGCTCTTAAGCTTCAAGCTACTATGTTATTGGGGCCTTTGCTCTTTGTTTAAAAAGCTTTGTTCCTGTCCACTGCAGGACTACAGGGTAATAGCTAACACTTGCCACGCTGTACAAACGCTGGGAGATTACAGCTGTCTTATTTCGTAACAGCTGTTGTACCGGGGAGAAAGCGTGCTAGAGTGATCGGCCCACACACTGAAAGACAAGCTACCAGCCAGCCTGCAGTGTGCGCTATTTGCAGCATATATCGGCAGCACGCTGTTGAGGAAGCGGCACGGAATATGGCTATTCTGGGATACCTGCCATCAAACATCAGGGAGGCCATTACAGCAGCTGCTTTTCGGATGGACCACCTGAGGCGGAGCAGCACGCTAGGCATACACCAGATCAGCACTGCCAATCGTATATACTCTATCCAGAAGGATGACCCGGAACACCCAGGCAAGTGATCGGTAAGCCAGCGCCTTGACAGCAGAGGAGATGTGCGACACGTGATACATGTACCACATGCGTGTGCAAGTGCGCGACAGTGAGTACCGCCTTAGCATAGCGCCGCTGTCAAACACCACCACCGAGCGCTGCACTCTACCAGTTAACCCCGGCCAAGGCCTCGTCAGCTAATTTGGAAGCACTTGTTACAGGACACAGAGGGCTCGAACACATGTGCATGATTCCTCCATTGTCTCTGCACTTTTTCACTTCTGCAGAGCTTGAGTGTAAGACACTCCTAAGGGTATGGCATACGAGCTGGGTCAATTTTCAAAGCGCTGCACGGCAGCGCTTGAGTGTGAAGAGTGGTCGAGCGGCAGCGCTGGAGAGAGTATCTCCAGCACTGCGCACGTAACCCACATCCTTTAACGAGGTTACGCAGCAGAGCTGGGAGAGCCATGCGCCAACAGCGCTGCCACCCTGATTACACATGACGCTTTACAGCGCTTATAGCAACATTCTGCAGGCTTCAGGGTGTGTTTTTCGCACCCCTGACGCCGCAAGTTGCCAGACGTCTGTAAGTTTGTGAGCGTAGCCAAGCTCCTAATCAGAGACTTGATACGTCGTGCGTAGAGTCGAAATCGCCATTTCTGCAAAGATGTAATAGACACCTTTGCCTTGCACCTTAGTGTAGTGGTATCAGAGCTTGTAACTTTTTAAAATAAAACCTCTAGGTTCTGCACAGAATTATGCCTCTGAAAGTGCTGGTATGACATTGATGAGAACTGGTTCAGTCTGACCTCTGTCTGTGGGGCTATATTTGAAGACTTCAGGGGTTTTTGTTGGTGGCAGGTTTGTTTATTTGTTTTGTTTTTAATTGCAGCCTGTATCATCCACAGTTTCAGTAATGGTTGCCTTTTGGACTTGAGACGTTTAGTTGTTGAGGCCATTGCTATGGAATTGTGTCTTGCAGTCTTTCTGGACTTGGAGTTGGAGAGGGTATCCTAGGCACGGCATACAAGGTAAGATGATACAACCAGCTAATTGTTCTCACGTACTTAGTGTGAATTATCAGAAGGACGAGTATGGACTTGGGGAAATCAGACATGTCCACCTTATCAGATTTTTCCACACCATATTTGTTGCCATTGGTTTGTTTCACACACAACCTATTCAAAGGGTTATTGGAGAACAGGAGCAGAACAAATAAATGAGTGGAATACAGCACAGATGACACTTCCCAGTCTTCCTAACTGTTAGTGTGTTACTTTAAAGGGAGTGAGGCCAGTCCTTTCTGCTGGCTTTGCCCGATTCTTATTCCACGTGTCTGGTGGCTCTTGTGCAGTAGTTTCTCTGTCCTGTTAGTGTTTTATCCATTGTTGCATCTTTTGGAAGCTAGATCACTTTGAGACCTGGTCTAAACATCAAACTTGGGTTTGCATAGCTATGGTGCCAAGCACTGTAGCTATGCTGACCTGTTACCCGGTGTAGATGCAGCTATGTCGATGGAAGAATGCTTCGTATTTATTGTCACTCAGGGAGGTAGAATTCCTGCAGTGATGAGAAAACCCTTCTCTCACTGTCGTCTGTGTCTACACTATGGAGTTATGTCGGCATAATTATGCTGCTGTAGCTCTGGCCATGTCTAAACTACAAAGTTAGGTCAACCTAATGTATTTCGCATACAGCCACCACAGTAATTACATCACTTACACATGTCCACACTACACACCTCGTGTTGGGGGGGTGTGTCCTCACTAGGAGTGCTTGTGTTGATGTAGAGTGAAGTACACTGTGGGTAACTATCCCACTGTGCAGTTCACTCCCATCCAGCGCAGGGTGTTTTGGGAAGTTTCAGCAATGCCTCATGGGGCTGAAACAAATCGTGCAGGGGTGACTGGGAGCATGGGTTCAACTTCCCATAATGCAGTGTTCTCATCCCATAATTGCATCGGCACCCCATAATACGTTGCTCCTCTCTTCAAAATCCCACAAACAAGAGTGTCCCTCCTTACTGTTCATGGAATCTGCACAGCTCTGCACTATTGTGATGTGAGCACTGAGTGCCTGATTCTGCCGTGTTCAAAATTGTTGGCAATGTTCACAGAACAGCTTCAAATCATGGAGAGCCAGTTCTGAGTCTGAGAAACAAGCACTGACTGGTGGGATTGCATTGTTATGCACGTTTGGGTTGACAAGCAGTGGCTGCAGAACTTCTGAATGTGCAAGGCTTCATTCCTGGATCTGTGTGCAAAACTCACCTCAGCCCTCCAGCACAGTGACACCAAAATGAGGCCTGCACTGACAGAGTAGAAGTGAGTGGTGATCGCAGTGTGGAAACCTGCATTCCCAGATTGCTACCCATCAATCAGAAATGAATTTGGAGTTGGGAAATCCACCATTGTGATCCAAGTGCACAGGGCCATTTATCACCTCCTGCTATGAAGGACAGTGTCTCTGGGCAATGTGCAGAATATAATTGGTGGTTTTGCAGCAATGGAGTTATCTAACTGCGATGGGATAATAGATGGCATGCATATCACCATTTTGGCACCAGACACTTTGCCACAGAGTATAGCAACAGAAAGGGTTACTTTTTATGGTAAAGGAAACACTGGTGGATCACTGGGGAAGCTTTACTGATGTCAGGGAAGGTGCATGGTGTGTGCATCGTTAAGTACAGAGGACTGTTCAGAAACTTGCAAGCAGGGGCTTTCTTTCCCAGCTGGCACATTGCCATTGGTGATGTTGATATGCCAGGAAAGATCCTGGAAGACCCAGCCTATTCCTTGCTCCCATGGTTCATGAAGCCAGGCATCTCAATAGCACCAAAGAGTGATTCAGCTACAGGCTGAGCAGGTGCAGAATGACTGTTAAATGTGCCTTTGGTTTTTTGAAAGGTTGCTGGTGCCAGGGCTGGCTTTAGGCTGATTCTCCCGATTCCCGTGAATGGGGCCCCACCCTAAGAGGGCCCTGCAGCATCCGGAAGAGGGGCCCCCCAAGGTAAGGCCACAGAAGACAACTGCTCCCAAGGAAGAACCCTCTGCCAAAGTGCCGCCAGAAACAGTGGCAACCGATTGAGCTGCTGCCAAATTGCCGCCGCTATCTTCAGCAGTAGCTCAAACACTGCTGCTGTCTTTGGCGGCATTTCAGTGGAAGCTCTTTCAAATCGGGCCCCGCATGTCCTAAAGCTGGCCCTGACTGGTGCTGTCTACTCCTGAGATTGGACCTCAGTGGAAAAAACTATTCCAATGGTTATAGTTGCCTGCTGTGTCCTGCATAATATCTGTGAAGCAAAGGAGGAAATGTTTTTGCTGGGTTGGAGGGCAGAGGTGGACTGGCTAGCTGCTGATTTTTGAGTAGCCAGATATGAGGGCTATAAGGAGATCTCAATGCGGAGCTATTCAGCTTTGAAAGACCATTTTAATAGTGAGCCAGAGTAGAGTGTGTTGCTGTAGTGTGCTGTAACTGGCCTGGCACTTTTGCAGCCTTGTATGAATCCTTGAGTGCTATGTGTCATAATGTAACATTGCCAATGCATCTATTAATACTGTCTGTGAATTATGTCAGCACCACCCAGGATATGTTATCTAAAAAAGATGAATTAAGTTTCCAAAAACACTTATTCCATAACACTGCAAATAGAAAAACATTTATAACCTAATAAATTAAGGGGAAAGAACAGTCATTTTCATTTCAGAAACACACACCAACTGTGTCTTTCACAGGTCAGTCTGTATGTGCAGCTGTGAATGTCTTTAATGTCCGTGAGGTGGAGTGGTAGGTATCATGCAGTGGCCCCTGATGCTGAGGGGGCTGTAGGGGAGTTCCCGATATGCAGTTCTCTGTGGGCTGCAGACAGAGGTGAGCATGGGATTGACCACATCCACCAGAGTCTGAAGTATGTCTGTTTTGCTGCCTGAGAAGCGCAAGCATCTCTGGCTACATACCTCTCCTTTTCCCATGTCTTTATCCTCTCCAATCTATCCCTGTTCATGCTATCTGCAAGAGTGATTCTCCAAGCCTTGTGCTCTGTTATCTGAAGCACCGGAGGCTTGCAGGATCTCTTGGAACATGTCATCCCAAGTCCTCTTCCTCCTCCTCCTTATCTGGCTGAGCCGCTCTGCTGGTGTGGATTGAGAGACCCTCAAGGCCACATTTGCAGCTGTTGAAGATGCAATACACAGAGGTACCACTGTCAGTGCATTCATGAGAGGTTGCAAGTGCTACATTCTCCTTTCTCCATGGCAGCAGTCACAATGCCATCCATGGTGAGTATGGTCCTGGGGAGGGGGGGGAAATTGGGGAAATGAGGCAGGATAGCTCATGGACCTGAATATTTGTGTATAGAGCAACTAAATTGAATACTGGAACTGTTTTGCCACAGGCAGGGGTGCTTTTTAGCTGATATCTCGCGCCTAAGGGTAGTGGAGGCTTAATGGGAACCACTCCTGCAGGCATCTAGCTGTTTCCTGGGATCATATGCTACTAGCTTGTGTGCTGCAATGGTTCCTGATGAAGTAATCATTGAGTGGCACGGGAAAGCGTGGTACCATGGCACAAGAAATAAGGCAGCCCTCCCCAGAAACCTCCAGCAGAGGACTGCAAAGTACCTGCATGGATGTTTCATCGAGATCTCTATGGAGGATTCATAGGACATCCCTGGTGCACATAGACGGAGTGTTCCATGGGGCCCCTCTGCCTAATGCTAGAGGGAGATAAGAAACAGATAACTCTACCTCTTCTAGCATAAGTAAAAAAGATTAAATCAACAGATGTGTCCTGCTACTTTGGAAGTTCTATCCTTGTAATTTTAAAGCAAACAGCAAAACTACCAGAGGGTTCTTCCCCTGTATCAGGGTTGCCCATGCAGGGCTGTAGAGACTGGCAGCACTGCACTGGAGTCAAAACATGTCCTTCTGATACCCCTATGGTGCTATAGTCCTCAGCTGGATCCCCTGGTTGCTTGTCCACCATACTCTTCTTCCTCATCCAACACCACCTCCTCATTGTTCATGGCAGGGACTTCTGACTCTGGCTCCTCCCAACTATCCACAAGGATCTTGGGGTTGATGATGGGGTCTCATCCAAGGATTGCATGAAGCTCTTTGTAAAAGCAGCAGGTCTGTATCTCTGCACCAGAGTGACTTGTTGGTCTCCCTTGCCTTCTGGTACTCCTGCCACAGCTCCTTGGCTTTCACGCAGCATTCCTGCTGGTCCCTGTTGGAGGAGACTGGCTACATAGCCCGAGCAATCTGCTTGTGGATGTCGAAGTTCCTACAGATGGATCAGAGCTGTGCCGGCACAGCCTCTTCTCCCCACAGACCCAGGAGATCCACCACCTGCTGTATGCTCCAGGCAGAAGCATGCTGGCAGTGTGTAGTCAGCATGGTTAGCTGGGCAGTTGCTAGGTATGCTTTCCAAGCTGGGCAACCAGGAAGTGGAATTTCAAAAATTCATGTGGCTTTCAATGGGGAGGGACATTTCCCAGGTCAGCTGACTGCTGGGCAACAGAGTTCTCAATGGTGCCCAGAGCGGTCAGGGTGGGGCATTGTGGGACACCTCCAGGAGGCCACTCAGTTGATGTAAGTAATGCAGTGTCTACACTAACACTGCAGCAACCTAACCACATCGATGCTTGCTCTATGCCACTCATGGAGGCTGAGTTATTAAGTCAACCTAGTGGGGCAGTTATGTTGGTGGGAGTGAAAATTAAGTGTAGACACTTCCATAGTTAGGTGGATGTAAGCTGCCTTCTGTCCACCTAACTCTGTAGTGCATACCAGGCCCTATGGTGCTATAGTCCGTGTAGTGTGGGCATGGCCTAAGTAGGGTTGCCAACCCTCCCGGATTGGCCAGGAGTCTCTCAGAATCGGCCTCAATCTCCCAGTGACTATTAAGGGAATCCAGGAGATTTTAACAGGCCAAAATCTGGTCGGCGGTGCAGCAGGGCTAAGGCAGGCTCCCCATCTGCCCTTGCTCTGCACGGCTCCCAGAAGCAACTGGCATGTCTAGCTCCTAGGTGCAGAGGTGGCCAAGGACTCTCTGTGCATGGTCATTGCCTCGAACGCTAAATCTGCAGCTTCCATTGGAGACAACCACAGCCAATGGGGGCAGTGCCTGCAGGTTGGGGCAGCACATAGAACTGCCTGGCTTCCCCTGAGCCTAGGAGCTGGACATGCTGGTCGCTTCTGGGAGCCATCCAAGGTAAGTGCTACCTGGCTGGAGCCTACACTCCTCACCCCTTCCTACACCCAAACTCCCTCCCCCAGCCCTGAGCCCCCTCCTACACAACAACCCCCTGCCCTGGGCTCAGCCCTGAACTCCCTCCCACACACAAACTCCCTCCCAGGGCCTGCACTCTGTATGCCCTTCTGCACCCCTGCCCCAGCCCAGTGAAAGTGAGTGAGGGTGGGGAAGAGCAAATGATGGAGGGAGGCAGATGGAGTGAGCAGGGGGTGGGGCCTTGGAGAAGGGGCAGGGCGGGGGCATGGCCTGAGGGAATGGGCGGGGCAAGGGTGTTTGGGTTTATGCAATTAGACAGTTGGCAACCCTAGGCCTAAGGCAGTTAAGAGCAATCAGGTTCTTGTTTCATTGCACACACTGCGGTGGCAGGATGCCCTTTCAAGACTTCAGCTCAGTAGAATGTCATTTTAGTGCTGCATGATTTGTTTTGGAGCAAAAGTTCATTTTCATCTGCCAAAAAGCTGAGTGTCCAGTTATTGGGCAGGAAGACTGTGTCTCTAGTGTTTCATATTACACAGAGATCCAGCTGTGGAGGGTGATGAAAGACTAATGATTCCTAGATGAACACAAGAAGAGGCTTCAGTTTAATAATAATCATAAATAGATACTGAAATAGCAGTTGCTATGTGAGTTTGGGATTAATATGCTGTAAGAGTTCTTTATTCTCAGGCTTGTCGTGAGGCTGTGTACTTTTTTTTTTGTTCTCTTTATTTTGGGTTCTCGGTTCTTTTTTGTTTGTTTGTTTGTTTGTTTGTTTGTTCCTCAAGTGCTAAACAAGAATTTAAGCATATAGGTTTATGCCTTGGTCATTGTGGTGAATCATGTACTCTTTGTAGAGACAGAAATTAAACAGAGAAAAGAAAAGTTTGTTTCCTTTGGGTTTTTATCTTCACTGCTCAAGTTATCTATGCTCAAGTCAACTTCTCTCAAGTTAGTTTCTCAGATGAGTGTAATCATGTTGCAGAACACTTGAGTAGCACAGATTGTGTGTATTTGCAGGACAGAGTAGCCAAGTCTCCACTCCATTACTAGCTCTAGCATCAGTAGCATTTCTGGTCCAGCTAGCTGGAGCTTAAAGAACTACTTAACTTGATTTGGGGGTGTGTGTGTAAAATACTCAAGTTATACCTTGAGCTAAGAGTGCAGTGAAGACAAGCCCTTAGTGATTTTTAGACAAATTCTGTGTTATGGAGGCCAGGGCTGTCCTTAGGCATAGGCAGAATAGGCAGATGCGTAGGGCCTCACTCTGCCTGGGGGCACCACTCTGCAGGCAGCCCAGACAGACGGGAAGCAGTGGA
>NC_133783.1:1018450-1045063 GCF_003597395.2 Chelonoidis abingdonii | reverse complement strand
GGAAGAGGCGAGCCGCTAGACGAGGAGCGGTAAGACATAGTGACACCGCTAATTAATGAGCAGGTGCTGCGGCCTCGCCACGCGGACGCGCACGTATCCTGGCACATCTGAGGAATCGGGATTGGCTGCTAGGGATCTTGACATACAGGAGGAGAGGGGAGGAGCGCTCTCTGGGAGGAGACCTGTTGAGTGTGACTCACTCTCTCCCCTGCTGAGGTGAGGTGCGCAGGCTCTGTGGCTCTGGAACCAGGTATCCTTTGTTGTCCCCAATAACTCCATTTTCTCTCCCCCTCGCCCCCGGAGCACCCACCTTTCTCCCCCTCCCCAGACATCCCTCTCTCTCTCCTCCTCCCCTCCGTCAGGGCTGGGTTGGGTGAGGTGCTGGGAGGTAGGTGGGGGAAGAGGCTGGCTGCTGCCTGCTGAGGAAGAAAGATGAAAGTAACTCACTTCTCGGCAGTGAGCAGGATTGAAATGTCACACAAGGGCTGGGCTGGGTTCAGCCAGATGTGTGAAAAATCAGGAGTCATCAGGATTGGGGCCTATGAGTGATCAGAGTTCGAGTCAATTATTAATCGTTTCTCATATTTTCATAGAAGCAGACCGTTCCCAATTTAATGGGGGTTTTCATTATACCTAGGGCTGCCTGGCCCTTTTACCCGCCCCCCCTCATCCCCATGGCCTTCGATGTTCACTACTTTCTAGAGAGCACGGGATACTTCATATGTGGGGTAACCCATGGTGCGCGTATAAAGAAAAGCCCCAAATCACCCGGCGAGGCTAGGCACTAACACTGGTCTACAAATCATGCCCACAGGCAAACATGCTGGCACCTGGGCCCACACCATAGCTGGGGCGGGGCGCGGGCTTCTCCTCTCCTTCTTGGGCCCATAGGCAGCGGACGCTGAGACCGATCCATTCTCACTCCCAGGGGAGCGTGCTGACAAGGGCACCGGATGAAGCCGGCTCTGACTCGTCCCAATGGTGGCCGCTGTGCCCTGAGATCAGTTATGCTGCTCTTATACTGCCTCACTCATTGGGTCCCAACTAATGCAGCTGTGGTCAGGTAGCACCATTGGCAAGTGTGATTGGACACTGAGGGTTTGCAGGCTGCTGTTGCCACCTGCACACCCAAAGAGTGGTTTTTGGTCCTGGCAGTATTTCCACCTATCTCCTCCTCTACTGCAGCTTTGACCGACAGGCGGGGGTGAAGCCAAGCATGAACAGCAGTACTGTGTTGCGCATTCTCAGCTAGATTGTCCACTTAGATCAACTTTGTCATGTGCCAAGAAATTTTTACATCGGGTGGATCTCAATGATTGTTAACATCATATCTCTGAGATCCAATCCAATACTCTGGCTAAATGATAAAATTAGCAAAACAGAATATTGTTGCCATTATAATAGTGACAGGTTTGGCCTTCTAAGAGACAGGGAGGGCAGCTTTACTCAAATCAGAGAAATCAAAATATGTTGACTGACGTTTCTATAGCCCTGTTACTGCTAAAACAGAGCCGCTCCAACAACTGTAATATGCTCATCTCCTTACTATGTATAGAGGCAGGGATTGCAACCTCGATGGCACACGTGCCAAAGGTGGCACGCGAGCTGATTTTGAATGCACGCAGCGGCGGAGCTTAGCAGCTCAGCCCACCACGTTCTGGGGTTCACGCTGCTGCCCATTGTCACCCAGAGTCCGCTACCAGCCCCACTCAGCACCCACTATGGCCTGGGGACCCCCATAGGACCCCAGGCGTGCAGGCGGCTAGCAGCTAGAGGCTGAGACGCCTGTGTTGATGCCACCAACCCACGTTCGGCCTGGGGTACCATTCACTCAGTGGCAGCGGCTTGATGTGGACTATTAATTCACGAAATAGGAAACACAAGAGAGGCAACAATACAATGACTAAGACGAATGAGTCTATACAGAGTCGACCCTAGTTAAGAGCAGTGAAAGCACCGCGAATCTTTTTAAATCGTCTTACGGGCACCACAACGATGAACCGAGAGACCGTTGGGAGCGACTGGACAGCATTTTCCAAGCCAATTATATGATAAGCTTAATTTAGTCGGTCCTGGCCCAAATTATATGGCAGATAAAGTCTTGTCCTCCCGGACACAGATGAGATGTGGGTGCACTGATGAGGTCCCGGGTCGGCCGCCTTCAGGGGCCAGAACCTGGCGAGCAGCACACGTACGTATGGAGACCAACACTCGACCACTCTAGAATTTTCATCCTGACTATGCATTTGGACATTTGAAATTGCAACGGATCTTGAGCGGTACACGAATAAATTGAGTTGGGTCTACCTCATCATGCAAAATCAATATATGATGGACAGCTGCCGGCTAAAGCTCTTACATTTATCACCAGCCAAACCTGGCTGACATATCATGCCCTACAACTTAGTTACAAAGCCACTCTGATCCTACAATTACTTAATCGAAGTTGCGCGGCAACAGTCGTCAAACTAATTAGGAGAACGAAGGGTATATATTATCCATATTAAGCTAAGCTGCATCTAAAATGCTATCAAAATCTGCCCTACAAGACGATGAACAAGAACACTCCTGAATTGCTATTGCTATTGAATTGCTGAGCGAGTCCAGAGAGACCAGAAGACGATTCTCAGAGCTTGTCTTGTCGAGAGCATTAGAAAGATACATTATTACGAAAACGATTTTGCAGCCAAAAAAGCAAGATAATGACCCGCTTTCAATTAAAAACTAATCCTTGTTTCAATACCGTCTCTCACCCTAGAAATTCCAATAGAAATGTTGACAACTCATAAAAAAAAGACGATATTATTTGCATCATTCTGTAGAGATAGAGTCTATTTTCTATAGTGTTACTTCAAGTAGTTAAGTCTAGAAAAACCATACAGCATTTAACAGTGTCTTATAAGGGGTCAACGTGGTTTTAATAACTTGCAGTGCATAGTGGGACCATTACTTGAAAAGCTGTATGTTTGTAAGTTGCTATAGCGACACTATATCAAGCGACGGCACATTTAAGACCTAATCGTCGCGACTAGGGCACGCTATATACAATGCTCTAAGACTGTCCTGAGAGCCCGTAGCGACCAATGTTTTTTGTTAAGTCCCCCGTTTGTGTGCTGAGTCAGTTTCACTTTTTTCAATTGGTATTTTTTGTATGTTTTTAATCTCTATTTTCGAAGGCGTCGGGTTCCTTTTTTTTGCTTTGGTGCTTACTTGTTTTGGTTTCTTTTACTTTTTTTAATTTTTTTTTTTTTTTTTTTTTTTTTTTTCTGCATAAAGCAACCTTTACATCCTATCACGAATTTACTTAAAGAGATGATCTATAAAGGATGCACAGAGCTAATCTTGCTGACCTACTACATTCAACACACGTCACCCTTTTACACATGAGCAGAATGCTAAATTAAATGTGTTCCACGTGCGTATCAGATAACGATGTGGAGACTCCCAGTATAGATCAGAACTAAATCGGAATTGTTGTGTCAAAAGCCTATTAATGTTATGAGCGAAAAAAAAAAAAGCTATTTATAATACATAAACACATTCCCTGTGGAGAGAGATTACTCAAGAATCTGGTAGAAAGAAATGTTTCCCGTTTGTGTGCGACTAAACTGGAAACACAAAAGAATCAAACCCAATTGTTATGTATGGCAGACTAGTCCTTTTTCATTTGAGAAAAATAAAATGTTCGGGAGTGCTTGAGCAATAATTAGTAAGGCGTGTCTTTTACTAGTTTGTTGCCTGCCAACCCATCTCCTAATATACTAAAATAAGCTGATTCTTGTCCGTTCTTCAGTGTTCTACTCTTTTATTTTGATAATGAACGAAAACATGGAAATGGCACAAAAAAGGTCAAACATTCCCATGACACATTTCACAAGCAGAGCAAACTGGAAACTACCATAAATTATCCAACCCAGCGATTAGGAAGTCTGGATTCGTAGGAGCGCGCCTTGACTGAATGAGTTGCTTACTTAAAGCAGCGCTTCCATACTTTCAAACAGTGGTCCTATAGTTTGGTTACCTCAGTAGTCTAGTGGTATGCCCACCACATGTCATCGCAGAAATTGGAGCTGTTGGTGCCCACGCACACGGCCCACCCACGTTAGTGCTCTCTCAAGCTTTGGGCCTACATTAAGACAAGGCACCGCAGAAGACGCAAAGGCGCTCCAACGGGACGTTTGGGAGTGGACGCACGAAGAGAGTATATGCATCTTGCCTAGGCTTTGTCCTAGACTAAGGAGAGGCCTGTATAATATCTTGGTTTAACCTAAAAAACCATTTAAGAAAATATAATAGCACCCCAGCTGCCCTGCAAAAATGTCACGCTTAAAAACCCATGTTAATGAGATACCATCCGATAATCCTGTAGGATCTGGTTGATGCTCAACTGTCCAGTCCTTCCACCTCTGATACTACCCATATTCAGGGTAATGAAAGAAAAAGGCATCCCAAAGAGGGTTTTATTTTTAAATATTTAAACCTTTAGTTAAAAGAATGTTGTTGATTGTAACAAGCTGCTTCAGCAAGACTACTGGTAGCTATTCCTTATCACCGAAGCAAAGATAGCTCAGTGGCACCACACAAAGTCCACGGGTGGTGAGTTAATGCTGAGGGGGGACTAGGATCTGGGGCAAAAATTGGTACTGCAGGAAAGGCTAGATGGGCTGGACTTAATGATTTTCAAGTCCTTCTCCATTTGTTCTAGAGATTGGTATATCTCGTCCAAGTTTACCTTACTCCCGACTGCTCAAGATGAGAGATTGTTTTATAAACATCTCCTTGAAAAAAAAAGTCAGGGTGAACCAAACAAAATTAATCTGAAAAAAACTGTTCATCTATAAGTAGCAGCAGCAATACAAATAAGGCAGACTCATCAATGATAATCTAGCTGTGTCATTCTTGAAAATGGGGCTCGTAGTGTATTTAAAAATCCATTGGGAATAAATGTTTTAACTGAAAGCATTTCATTACTTACAATAGGCGGGTGCAAAACGATAATGCAATGTTCCTTTACTCGATGCTTCACATACCGAAATTTAGTTCTGAGGGCAAAAGAGCGTTCAGATTTGCGTGATTTTGTGCATAGCTGCATACATTCCTGCAGAATATAATAAACACAGGTTGGGATGTCTGACCCAATGTGAAACCAGTTCTGGGGAAAGTATCTAAATAAAAGCTTCCTGTGTTTGTAATGTCTAAAAGGTCTTTTGGGACAAACAAAACCCTCATTTCACTTCATCCTATCGATCTCATGCCCAGCCAAAATCTAACAAAAGCACACCCTTTAACTTTCCATCGCGCTCTCTTCATGTATACCCAAGATGTTACTCTCTCGACTGAGACAATAGCTTCAGTCTGGATCAAGCTAGTCTTGCTGTCAGAGAAAACAAAAAGGAAAAAATTAACAAGGAAGAGTGGGTCAAACCCAACTTTAAGTTACAGGGCCCTACTTCAAGTGTGGAGAAGTGAAGAGTGTTTTTACAAAATGCAGGTGGTTCAAGCTGAAGGGTCTTTCTGGATTTACCCCATCCATCATTCTGTTAATGACTCCCCTAAGTAATCCTGGGAGCCTTCTTTGTTAATCGACTTCCTGATCATTTCTGGCTGCTCCTTTTCCAACCTGCACCAGAGACAGTCTCATAAAATACATTTACAAAAAATCCTCTAACTCCCTCACCAGGCAATGATATGAGTACTGATTGCCATGTGAGAAATTTTAGTACTCACACTATGGGCATGCCCCTCAAAGATTCTCTCCTCCCAACTTTTCTGGTCCCAAGCCAAGATTACCACGCCCGGACAAACCAGAACTGTTAAATACAAAATCGTAAGTGATACGTTTACGGGGAACTACCCACTTTCGCAAAGAAACTGTTCCTACCTGCTGCAGGGGAATAGGTAGAAAAAATCTAAATCGTGGATCAGGCAAGTTATGGCTCGCTGCCTAGCTGTCCACGGGAAATAACACAGTGCGTAAATTAAATTTTTAAACATGGATCCTGTGGACCTGATGAATGAAGAACCCACTATTCAGATTGTGACCACCCCAGATATTTGATTCATTGTACAGAAAGAGAGCCAGCATAATTTATGGGTGTATAGAACAGCATGCTTTGAAGGTGTGAATGCTAGTTAAACTTACTCATGAATAAGGAATTAGCTGGTTATGTATTTGGAGGCACTAAGAGCTGTGGACATGTTGCACAGGGCATGAGGCCAGAAAAGACTGAAGAGTGCCCAGGAAAGAAACAACTTGCGGAAAATTCAGCTGAAGCACAAGTTCAATTTCCTTGAGCACTGGGCATGGAAAAGAGAAAGTCCATGCACCGTTAAACATTTTCTTCACCCCTGATCTCGATGTTCTATCTCCTCTCAGCTATTGCTTGCTGGTCTGATCTGTGAGTGTAGGGTGTTTCTCCTTTCTTAGAAAACAGTGATAACAAAAGGTGTTCTCACCTAAGAACACTAAATAACCAACTGATAACACTAAACGTCTTAACGATGATGATGTGAGCATGTAAGAGCAGGGCTGCTGGGTCCAGAGAGAGCAGAATGCTGCACAGTCTGAGGAATGGGATTGGCTGGGGTCTGTGGAGGGAGGTAAGGGTTGGGGGAGCTCACCTGTGAGTGTGACCCTTTCCCCCTGGCTGAGGTGAGGTGAGGCAGGCTCTGTGGCTCTGGAACCATATCCTTTGTTGTCCCCATAACATCCATTCTTCTCCCCCCTGCCCCACGGAGCACCCCACCTTTCTCCCTCCTCCCCAGGAGCATCCCTCTTCTCTCTCCCTCCCTCCGTGCAGGGCTGGGTTGGGTGAGGTGCTGGAGGGTAGGTGGGGAAGGAGGCTGGCTGGCTGCCTGCTGAGAATGAAAGTGAAAGTAACTCACTTCCTCGGCAGTGAGCCAGGATTGGAATGTCACACAGGGCTGGGCTGGGGTAGCCAGATGTGTGAAAAATCAGGATAGGGGATTGGGGTATAGTGTATCAGATATCCCTATTTTATGAGACGATCCAATTTTGGGTCTTTTTCTTTATATAAGGCTCCTTTTACCCCCCCTCATCCCTGTCCTGATTTTCACACTTTCTGTCTGGTCACTCTAGGTGGGGTAATTGGTGCTATATAAGACAAAGCCCCAAATCGGGACTGGCCCTATAAAATCAGGACATCTGGATCTGGCCACCCTAGGCTGGGAGGGCCTCTCCCCCGGGCTGGCAGCTGCCAGCGATCCATCTCATCCAGGGGAGCTGCACAGGGCAGGATGAGATGGCTGTGGCTCCATGGCGTGCTCCTGTTTGCATGTGGCAAGTTTTCCAGTACTGTAAGCTTATGTTTGTGTTGCTAAGAGCAAGACAGGCACGGGGGCACCAGTTTAATAATCTCGCCTAGGGCACCATAAATCCTAAGGACGGCCCTGATGGAGGCACTTGCATAAAGCACCTTTCACCTATCACAAATTAGCATTAAAATATGCACAGAGCTAATCTTCTGATACTATTCAACGTCACTTTAAAGGAGCAGAATGCTAAATTAAATGTTGTGCTCAGTGAATCAGATAGGTGATGAACTAGTTAATAGAACTAATCAGAATTGTTGTGTCAAAACATTATTTTAGACCAAAAAAAAAAAAAAGGCTTTTTAACCATAAAAAATTTCTGTGGAAAATTTTAAGACTGGTAGAAAGAAATGTTTCCCTTTTGTTTTTGACAAACTGGAAACCAAAATCCAATGTTTTTTTCAGTAAATCCTTTTCATTTGAGGTAAAATAAAATGTTGGGAGGTGCTTGAAAATTAAGGGTTTTTTTGTTTGTTCCCCCACTCCTAAAAAAAATAAGCTGATTCTTTGGTTTTTGTTTTTTTATTGGAAAAACTGAAACCCATGGGAAATGGGGGCAAAAAAAGGTCAAAATGTCCCATGACACATCACAAGCAGAGCAAACTGAAACTACCATTTATCCAAAGGATAAGAGTTGGATTCGTAGGAGAGCCCTTGCTAATGAGTTGCTTACTAAATGCAGCTTCCATACTTTCAAACATGGTCTCTAGTTTTGGTTACCTCAGTTCATGGTAGCCCAACATGTCATCCCAGAAATGGGAGCTGTTTGTGCCCAGCACTCCTGCCCAAGATGTCTCAAGTTGGGCTGATAAACAGGCACCCAAAACCAAAGGGCACTTCCCAAAATGTGTGTCAACAGTGCAGCACACCCTTCCAAGGGAAACAGATGTGTTCAGCACTTCCTCTGCCTCAAGCATTAATCTGGTGTCATTAAAGGTACACACTGGACTTCATCCTGCTGTCTCGTCCATGGGCTTTGCACAAGTGTAACTCCACTGAATTAGAGGAAGTTGCTCCTTACTTTCACCAGTGTTAGACAACAGAATCTGGCCCATTGCCTGTAAGTGGAGATGGGGCCCAAATTGCAACGTCTCTGATCTTTGGGGTGTTCTAATCCATAGCTCTGTCATGGGCCAAACCAAAACCCATGGTATGAACCCCCTGTCTGACTTCTACTCATGTCAGTAAAGTGAGGAGTTGGGCCTTTAAATCCTCATAGGGGAAAAAATGAAATACATGGCCTCATTCTTGCTGAAGTACTCATATAAAGTATCCTTTAATGGTGCAGGATTAAGCATCAAAGTCAACAGGAGTCTTTATCTGTGGTGTGTTTTTGTCCTATACACAAATGTGAGCTTCACTTATAAAATCAATATAAAACCAGTTACAAACACTAGAATCTGACAATACATGGTGTAAATTCTCAGACTAACGGCCTGATGTATTCAAACCTTGAACAGCATCTACTCATTTATTTCAGCTTGACAATACAGTATGTGGTTCTCCGGTTCAGTCCTTGTTCTTCGTATATTCCTGTACAGTGTGTCTCAGCCATAGCTCCTTCAGTTTCATATATAAACATCTGAAATCTATACTACACAACTGTTCATCACGCTTCCTTTCTGTCATGAAATTCTTATTTTTCTCATTTGCATGCCCAAATCCTTGCCAAACTCGTCTAGCTGTGCTGCAAACAATATATTTTGATTTCACTGTGACAGTGTTAGTTGCAAGGACACTATAAAGATGCAGGAGTAGCTTCGCTGACTCACCAGATCAGCTGATCATTATTAGCTCCAATGTAGGGGCATAAAAAGAATGTAAGGAGGTCCTGTAGGACTAGGGTACTGGACTAGAGTCATGTGAGCTGTGTTCTAATCCTCGGTACTGGGTTTGTAATGGTGCCATGGCACTGGACCCACACTTGGGAAAGGGCCCATAATCCCAGTTTGGGGTGGGGGTGGGGGTTGCAGAGGCAGTGAGTGGGAGGTGGTGCAGCATCTGGCCTCGCCTTCTCCCAGCAGCTCATGCTACTTGATGGAGCAGGGGGCTCAGCAGGCCCCAGGCAGGGGTTTTTGGCTGCTGTGTGGACACCTGGGCTCGCCAGTCATGCTGGCATGTAGATAGTGCAGCTCCCAACTCTTTCCTGTCTCTCGGGCCCCTGCCAGGCCTGGGGCAGTGTGGGTGAGAGAGTGCTGTGCACACAGCTCCCCCACCCCCTGTGCCCAACCTGCCATTATTCAAATTCAGAGGCCAGGGAACATGGGGGTCCCAGATCATGCTGGGCAGGAAGCGGCAGTAGCACCTGGCAGATGCACACCCCAACCGGTGGGTGCTTCCTGCTCCAGGTGGCCCTCCTTGGCCTGGGCCCTGTGGAGCAGCTGGAGTACCATCGCCCCATCTCTCCACCAGTGCCCCGGGGGGAGACTGGACCTCCCCCTGCACCCTGACTCTTCTCTCCGCCAGTGCCCCTGGGGGAGACTTGAACCCCATGTACTGCCCTGGCCAACCTGTGCTGCAGGCCTGGTGGGGAGCTGCTCTTGGCCAATTGAACCCCAGGCATGGCTCCATTCAGAGGAGAACAGAGACAGATCGATAGCTGCGGGTGGCTCTGGAATGGGGGGCATGAGAGGGGTCTGGCTGGGGGTTTGGGGTGTGGGTGTCTGGTGTGGGAATAGAGGTTCAGAGGGAGCCCTGTTCTGGTAAGCAGTGGGAAGATTCAGGTCAAGAGGGGTCTGATCTAGTTTGTGCTGGAGGGGGGTTTGGTCCAGTTAGGGGGAAATAATTACACTTAATGGTAGCTGTTCTTGTTTTGATCTAGCCTAGATTTATAGCTGGAGGGGAAGGTAATGAAACTAAACAGAAGCTGTAGCTTAAAATCTAAGATACAAGATGTAGCTTTTTAAAATCACTTTAAAGACCTTTAATGTGTGCACATATCTGCATGTGCTAGGGCCAAGCAAGCTTTCTTGCCTCTCCACTATGTCAGAACAGAGAGCCTTAGGGGTATGTGGCATGGTGCTCAATCAGCAAAGTATGTGGTTGGTTATATGGCCTGCATTTATCAAGGCCACAACTTTTAAACATGACCCTGCAGCTGCTTTTTTGTACCCATTTCTTAAAAGCTCCAGATAGGTCTTTTTTGGCACCAACCCAACCTACAAAGCACTTAAAAATAATTAGACTTTCTGTATTATACAGACATTATAGCTGTGCTTTACAAAGGTGGGTAACTGTTATCCACCCCCATTTTGAAAATGGGAAGACTGAGACACAGAGAACTTAAATGACTTACCTAAGGTAAGTCAGTGCAGAGCTGGGTACAGAATTAGGTCTCTTGATTCCTAGTCTGGTGCCCTATTGTCTAGACCCAGGTGTATGTCCTTGTTTGGGAGAGAATGACATCAAGTCCGGCTCCAGCTTCCATCTAAGCAGAAGGCCCTGTGGAACTGAGCTCCACAGTTTCAGTGGCACGGTATGGACCAGTCAGGCTTCTCAGATCCTGTCATCAGAACCACAATTAGTTTTGCTGCAGCCTACGCCTCCCCCATACATGCAGAGGACAGGCATTGCCCCTAGATACAGACTGAGTGCTGAAACTTCGACCCTGAAGCAATTATAGGCTCCAAGATATAATGGTCTGCTGGCCTCACACACAATGAGCTAACAATGTTTGAATTTTTCTCAGAAAAGGCTGCTTATCTATCAGTGGCAACAAAGAAACCCTAGGGAGATACTGTTGTTGACAGGAAAATAGTAGCTCTCTTCTACCTGTTTGCTGCTGGCTCCTTTTCCACTATGTGACCAAGCTTTTTCTCTCAACTTAGTATTTAGATGCACTTGGGGTAATTGTATTAGCCTCGTTTATAGCAGAGATAACATATCTTATAAAACAGAGCTGTTTATACTTAAAATTAGGTAGTGTATGCAAATGAATGACAAAAGAGACCTGATGTATGCCACCATGCCCTGCCTGAGGGAATATTTGTAAAGGGAAACTTCAGATAAAATGATCATGGTTGGCTGCATCCTTTTATAGTGACACCTTTTGTTCACCACCCCAATCCCATTATAGATACATACACTCGCCCCATGGGGGTGTCTTCACATGGCTGTTCCCTTGAAAAACTCCTCTCCACCCTGTGCATGTGGCATCCTGAGACACATCTCGTGTGATGTACCCCATTGCATGTGAATTGGAAGTGGTCTGCTGTGTGATCTGCCCACTGAAGAAGAGAAGAACTGCAGGAACGTCTCATGGCCTCCTCCTCCTCCCTGAAAATCATTTTCTCCCAATTCCTAACCCACTCTAACGTGGTAGGCTTAAAGTCTATTTGGGTTTTATTAGGTTTGCAATTCTCCTGGAGACAGGGAGAAGGAAGAGGGAGAAAATAGAACAAGTGTGAAAATTAGTTTTGAAAATGGGGGGAGGGGGGAAACAGCAAGATTTGAATGAAGAGCTGAGATGGGAGAAAATTTCTAATGGAAAAATGTATAAACATACTCTGTACAGAACTCCTGCTAGACAGCTTAGCACTGTGGGGTCTGTTTTTGTTTTGGATGGGGAAGGAGGGTTTTATTCCATCCATGGAGCAATGGAGAGTTCCAAAACATGGTGTGTGTGCTTCAATTTTAAATTCTATGTAGCTCATGCATCCGTAGCACAAAGCCAATGAGCAAGTTAGCTACCTTAAGCTTGCATAGGAAGCCAGTGCCCAAAGGATAACCCTCTTGCTACCAGGAAGTGTTAATCAAGTATGCAAATGCACACATCTTATTTTTATCAGCAGTAAAAGCCACATGCTTCACTTGTTATTGTCAGCAGAGCTCTGCACACGAGAAATGCTTTCTGAGAGCTGAGATCATGTGGTTAACACACTAGACTTCACCTCTGGGGACTTATTGCATTGGTATGAAGTGTGAATAACTCCACTAGCAGTAGTGTAGGGATAAGAGAGAGGAGAACAAATCTGATTCACATTGCAAAAGTAAGCAGACTTCAGCCTAGTCCCTATTTGTCCAAATCACAGGTTTTATCCCAGAACAGCACTATTAGCAATAAGGGCAGTGACTGAGGAGTGTTGCACTTGCTAAAGCAATTCCTCAGTTGTCACCTTTGTGAAAGAGCAACAAGGGTTATTGAGGTTATTCTACACTTAAAAAGCTACAGCAGCACAGCTGTACATCAGTATAGCTACGTCTGTCAGAGGTGTGAAAAATCCACGCCCCGCAGAGAGACAGTTATACTGACCTAACCCCCGGGGTAGTCAGCACTAGGTCGATGGAAGAATTCTTCTGTTGACCTAAATACCACCTCTTGGGGAGGTGGATTCCCTATGCCGCCGGGAGAACTCCTTCTGTTGGCATAGGTAGTGTTTACTCTGAAGTGCTGCAGTGGCACTGCTGTAGCATTTTAAGTGTAGCCATCCCCTTAGAAAGTCTCAGCTCAGGAAAGACCAGAGTTTGGTGGTGCTTAAAATCAGGAGTGATAGGTTAGCAGAGCTTTAGGAGTCCACAACTGGGAAAACAGGGACTGCTGAAGATCATGGAAGAGATGCAATGGCAGAACTCCGTGGGGAACCCACAACTACAATAGCAAGGGCTGATGCAGTTTGAGGATTAAGGTGCATTGTTATAGAAGAGCTATGTTAAGCATCTTACCTAGCACCTGTCTACAGTGTCCCAGGCTTCATTCTGATGCAGTGAAATTCAGGCTATCCGTTTACCCCAAAAAATAATGTTTTAGCTTTTTAATAAAATAGAGAATCAACTCCTACCTTTAGCTTGCATAAGGGGGGAAAAAGGCAGCAGAGAAAGTCATTAAAATACAATCATTGCTTTCCTACTGAGTGTGAAATAACTTAAAGTGCATCCTGAGACACAAAAGCTGAATAACTTGAAAATTATGTAAAAGCAGCAGAGAATCCTGTGGCACCTTATAGACTAACAGATGTTTTGGAGCATGAGCTTTTGTGGGTGAATACCCACTTCATCGGATGCATGTCACGTATGTCAGATGTATTCACCCACGAAAGCTCATGCTCCAAAACGTCTGTTAGTCTATAAGGTGCCACAGGATTCTCTGCTGCTTTTACAGATCCAGACTAACACGGCTACCCCTCTGATACTTGAAAATTATGGTAACAGGCCCCAGTAATCTTTGATGCTAGTGATAAAACATTTTAATATATCTTAAGTTACAGGGGTGCCATACTTTCACTTGAATGCACTGGCATTGTAGAAGCATTCCAGGGAATTAGAAATATGCAGCTGATGTTGGGTTGGGGAAATTGTCACCTCTTCCTCCAGATCCACATGGTATCTCAGTATGTGGATTTCCCTGATCCTGAACAGAAGGGGAAGGCAAGGGCTGACTGCGTTTCCACTGGGCCTCACAGCTGGCTTTCTCTGGGTGGGAATTCACATGGGGCAAGTGGGTGGGATGGTGGCTTGTGCTGGGGTACTCTTTTACTTTTGCCCTGGGGGTCCTCCTTTAGTCCCTGATGACATGGTGCCAGTGGAGGTGATCTGGACTTTTATCTGTGTATCTACAAACTATAGGTAAGGCTATGATTTAGTCACAGGCATTTTTAGTAAAAGTCATGGACAGGTCACAGATAATAAACAAAATTCATGGCCCATGACTTGGCCATGACTTGTACTATATACCCCTGACTAAATCTTAGCTGGGGGGTGGGGGACTGCTCTCGGGGAGGTCTGGGGGCCAGTGGCACCATGTGCTGAGGCCCTCTGAGGCCAGTGGCACCAACTGCCAGGGACCACTGAGCAGTGGCTACTCCAGCTGCCCTCGGGGCCATCCACTCACCGCTGCTCCCGCCACCCTCGGGGCCAGTTGCACCAGCTGCTGCTCAGGCAATCCCTGGGGCCAGCTTCCCCGGTGCGGCTGGCTGTGGGGCTGTCCATCTGCTCCATTTCCAATCTGAAATTTTTTTGAATTTTATTGTTCTGAAAACAACCCCCCTCCAATATTTTGCCATTTTATCCTGCCCTTACCAAGTGTGGGGAAAAAAATATGGTTCCCAGCTGCTATCCTGTCACAAATCACTGTATCATGGGATTAAGATGCTGAATTGATATTTCTCATTTGACTGCAAAACATCTTTGTTTTTTATCTTCTCACTTGAAAGGAGGAACCATTCTCTTCACTAGTTGCTACAATGAAGCAACATGTAGATAGTGGGATTTTTAAAAGCGCTTAAGGGACTTAAGAATACAAATCCCATTGGCTTCTTAAAGCCCATCCATTGTAAAATCCCCTCTATGGGCATAGTTCACAAGATGACACCAATAATGCATTTGGAGATGGGGCGGCAGGTTTGTATAATTTTTGGTGGTGCGCTCAGATAGGGGCAAGTCTCACCGCCATGCCTATGTAAGCCGATACATTATTGTGACCTTTGCAGTCCATTGTGTTTTATAAAATAGGCTTATGAATGTGAAATATAATGTAACTGGAATATGCTTTATTCTGCAAAAGGTCTCTTTGTAAGGTATTCCATTCTTGTATCTGAAGCTAGAAATATGAAGTATAACTCTGAGTCCTATTGTAATTATGCAAAGTGTGGGCCATTAATGGTGGTTTAGAATCTTGATGGCTCCCATTGACTAGGACAATTGGTTGTAAATGGTTTATTTACCTGCAAGCCTTCCTGTGTAGTGTGGGCCAGCCCAGGGTAATGAAGAATGAGGTCTTACAGGACATGTGACCATGTCACATGATACTGGAATCCATCTTAAATCTGGTACTTTTCCATTTAGAAGGAGGGGTGGGACCCAGAGAGACAAAGATTCCTGCCTTGTGCCAAAGCTATAAAAGGGGGTGGAACAGAACAAAGGGGGCTGCCAGTCATGAGAAAACCCCTGCTTTCCACTAAGATGTCTGCTGGAACTAACAAGGACTGTACCAGGGAAAAGATTGGGCCCAGACTAGGAAGGAGTCTAGTCTGTGAAAGAAGCTTATTGGAACATCTCTGAGGGTGAGATTTACCTGTAATCAGTTTCTTAATGTATTAGGCTTAGACTTGCAATGTTTTTTTGCTTTATTTTGCTTGTGACTTACTTTGTTCTGTCTGTTATTACTTGGAAACCACTTAAATCCTACTTTTTATACTTAATAAATCACTTTTGTTTATTATTAACCCAGAGTAAGTGATTAATACCTCGGGGGAGCAAACAGCTGTGCATAATCTCTCATCAGTGTTAGAGGGTGGACAATTTATGAGTTTACCCTGTATAAGCTTTATACAGAGTAAAACAGATTTATTTGGGGTTTGGATCCCATTGGGAGCTGGGTGTCTGGGTGCTGGAGATAGGTACCTGCAGAGCTGTTTTTGGTTAAAGTCTGCAGCTTTGGGGGCATGGACCAGACCTGGGTCTGTGTTGCAGCAGGCTAGCGTGTCTGGCTCAACAAGGCAGGGTTCTGGAGTCCCAAGTTAATGAAACTGGGACTGAAACAGTCAGCATTTCACAGTTTCCCGTATATTGCACAATATCCCTATTTGTAAAAGAAAAAATTATTTAGCTAGAATATCAACATTTTATTTAATATCTTTTGATACGGAAAACAACAGCACTCTTGGATCAATAACCTCAAAAGCAAATTAATTTCTAAATATTAAAAACGAAATTTTCCTCCTTCTTTTGTTGATGTTCTTCAGGAGAACAAACTTTCGTTGTTGTTCCGTGCCCCTGGTCAGAGAGTCATTCAGATTAGTCTGACAAGCTGCTGAGCCCTGTACCCCTCCCATTGAAGTCTGTGGGGATGTCGGAAGTCAAGACTGGACCACAGATATTTATCAGCATTAAACAGGCTTCTCCATTTCGAACATATGTCCTAGTATTAGGACTTGAATTCATGCTAAAATGCTTTCAACATTCTCTACTGGGTGACTACCTTCGTGGTTATTTATTGCGTAGGTGTTCTCTTTACTTCAAGTATTATTTTTATCAAGCTTGTTTTTGACAATAGTCATTATTCATATATTAGCGCTTTCATTTTCAAAGATAATTCAGGATTAGCTAGTTATCGTCAGCTCCCACTTTGGCTTAGGCAAAGTAACAGTTTTTTTCGTGTTACAAATAATGAACAGAGTACCAGTTAAAATAATGCATGGTGTAATTCTTACTCTTATCGTAACAGGAATTACCAAGTCACTTGTTTGAATGTAATAGTCAATTTGTTCTTTAAGCAGCTTTTTTCACACCAAAGTGGAGCATTACTCTTTTTTTAAAACCATTTTCTTTTATTGATTTTTGCAATACTCAGTGGTTGTTCTGCACACAACAGTTGTGCCCAGCACAATTCAGATTTTTGGTCCGTTTATTGTTTGTGCATTCTCAGCTGGTTGGGAGGCTGGTCCCATGTAAGGCTAGCTTGTCCATGGTTAATGTTCCTGGTCTCTTTGTGATAAATCTCTTGCTAGCATATAATGCAGTGACCTGCAACACCTGACCAGAGGACCAATCAGGAAACAAGATACTTTCAAATCTCGGTGGAGGGAAGCCTTTGTTTGTGGTTTTGGGTTTTTGCTTTGTTCTCTCTGAGTCCTGGAAGGGACTAGACGTGCAACCAGGTTTTCTTGCCAATCTCCCTGCTACAGTCTCTTATATATTCAGAATAGTGAGTATTGAGTAGAAAGGCGGTTTATAGTCTTTTGATTGTTTCTGTATTTGCAACTGTGTATCTGGCTGGTAGAGTTTTAATGTGTATTTGGCTGAAAGTATTTTAAATTGTATTTCTGCTGGAGAAGGCTTTTCTCTATTGTCTATAAGCTGAAAGACCCTGTAATATTTACCATCTAGATTACAGAGATAACTTTTTTTTTTTTTTCTTTCTTTTATTAAAAGTTTTGCTTTTTAAGACCTGTTTGATTTTTTTTTTCCCTAGTTGAGGCTCAAGGGAATTGAGTCTGTACTTACCAGGGAAGTGGTGGGGAGACAGGGGAGAGAAGAAGGGAGGGGGAAAGGGGAATCCCTTTGTTTAGATTCACGGAGCTTGAATCTGTATTGCCTCTGGGTGAGGTGGAAAGCCTCTGTTTTAAGATTCAAGGAGTTGAATCCCAGTGATCTTCTAGGGTAACCCAGGGAGGGAAAGCCTAGGAGAAGCACTAGTAAGGGAAAGAGTTTACTTTCCTTGTATTAAGATCCAGGGGGTCTGCGTCTTGGGGGTCCCCAGGGAAGGTTTTGGGGAGACCAGAGTTTATCAGACACTCAGAGGTCTGATTGGTGGCAGCGTATCAGATCTAAGCTGGTAATTAAGCTTAGTGGAATTCATGCTAGTATCTCATTTTTTGGACGCTAAGGTTCAGATTTGGGAAAGAATACTATGACAGCAGTGTAGTCCAGCGGGTAAGACACGGAATAGGAGACAAGACCTTGGTTCCATTTCTAGCTTTGCCACTGACTCTTGATGACTGTAGGTAGTTTTCATAGCTCCATTGGCTTTAATAATTTATACTAGCTGAGGTTCTGTCCCTATTAAGTTCCATTCATTTTGGTTGGGAGCAATGTGATATTACTGAGATGTTTAAACACAAAAGTTGTATTACTTTAACTATACTGGGATAGTTGAAGTGGTAAAGCCTGCTGAGTATAGATGGAGTTATACCAATATAAATGTGCTTATGCTGGCATCGCTTATTCCACTTCCCATACAGAACTAAGCTATACCAGTGTAAAGGTGTCTCTATATTGGTATAACTGCATATACACTAGGGGTTGCACCAGTATGTCTATATCTGTGAAAAGTCACAAGCCCAAACAGACTGAGTTATAACTGTGCAAAAACTACGTGTAGACCAGACCTGAGTCTTCCATGGTTTTTGCCCCAAGCCATGACTTGCTCAGAACTCAACTCAAGTTTCCAAACTTGGCCCGAGTTCTGTGCTTGTAATGCAATCCCAAATCCTCTGATTTCATTCTAAGTGTCTTCTACTACCCAAATTTTCAACTTTTTCCGGTGTGTTACTGCTTTAATTGCATGGAGAGGGTTTTTAATTAACGAGTGTCAACTGTAATGAAAAGAGTAACATGAAGAGAGTAGCAATCTGAAGGGGATAATGAATGGCATGAAACACTTAGATAAAATACCAGATTTAAAAAAAAACAACTAGTCAAATATAACTAGTGGGGGTTTTTTTAAGAAACTTCTCTACAGATAAACTGGCAAAGGATGCGAGTGTTCTTACAAATTCTTTTACTACAGTTAAGTGAAAACTCCCATCTCACCATCACTGCCTGTATTTCTGCAACCTTCTGTTCATTTGTTTAATCTAGTGTGCTAAATAATGATAATGTGTGTGAGAACACTGCAGTTGGAATAAATTTTGCTTGAAAGAAGAAGTGGAAACAATTTTTTTTTAATGGTCATTCTTTTTAAATAAAAATACATGTTTTCTAAACAAAATTTGCCTTAGGAATGAGAATGCACTTAGTATAAGTGGCTTATTATGTAGGACACCTGTAGTCAGAAGGGCTGATCCACATATGTCTACTTGGTTGCAGCTTCTTGATAAACAAGATCTATGAAAAGGTTTACTTATTTCCTGAGTATTTGTCAGAAGATTGCAAACTAACCTGAATGTAAATTGCCAGATTAGACCTTGTCTACAATGCAGAATTTTGTTGGCAAAAGGCAGCTTTTGGCTGCAAAACCGTGGAGGTGTACATACTGCATTGCTGCTTGGATGACAAAACCAAACCACCTCAATGAAAGACATAGAGCTTTTTGCACAAAAGTCTTGTCGACAAAGTGCCAGTGTAGATGCTGCTGTTTTTTATGTCAGTATCTGGCCTCCTCAGTATCTCACAATGCCTTCTGTGACCACTCTGCTCACTGTTTTGAACTCGGCTGCCCTGCCGCATGCGCCCCTCCCCTTTCAAAGCTCTGGGAAACTTTGACATTCCTCAGCCTGGAGAGCTCACAGAACTGCTGAAGATACTGCTCCTGATAGCTGAGAAGACTGAGGGAGAACTTGCAGGGAATCACAGAATCATAGGCAGGCAGGCTGCGTGAGCTGCTGGTGCTGGGAGCATGGGGGAGAGAGACAGCTGTGCTGTACAGAGATGGGGGCTGAGGGGGAGGGGGACACCACTCCTCCAGGATTGGTTGTTCAGCCTGGGCTGTCTGAACTTAGAGACAGCATGCCGAGACACTCTCCCCCAGCACACACACACAAACACTTTCTCTCACACACATAAACACTCCCCCACAAAAATCTCTCACACTTCCCCAACACACACTCTGTTTCTGTCCCCGCCTCCAACACACACACTCCCTGTCACACACACTCTCCCCTCCTTCCCACATACACTTCAGTTGCAAAGTAGCTGGCAATCTAGTAGGATGCCCATGGAAAGATGCAACTGAGAAACCTGCATCATGTGACACTCCCTGTCCCATGAGGCATTTCAAACCCTTCCCAAAGTACCCTGCAGCCAGTTGTATAGTGGGATAGCTACCCACAGTGCACCACTCTGTGTTGATGCAAGAGCTGCTAGTGTGGATGTGCTGTGCCAACACAAGAGGTGCTAGTGTGGGCATGCAGCAGTGGTTTAATTAAAGTGGCATAACTTTTGTTGACAAAACTCTGCAGTGTAGACAAGGCCTGAGGGCACATCTACAGTGGCAAAGTTACAGCGGTGGCAGTTACAGCACCACTCAGAGAGTGCAGACGGAAAACTATGGTTGTGTGTTCACACTGACAGCTGCTGGCACAATAGCGTGTTCACACTTGCGGCACTTGCAGTGCCATTTGGAGCGGTGCACTCTGGGCAGCTATCCCACAGGACACTGCTTTCTCACTTGCCACTAAGACTTATGGGAATGTGGAGGGGTTCGCAGGGCATTCTGGGTCCAATCCCAATGCCCCGTGATGCATTGCTTCGCATCCCAGTAATCCCTGTGGTTCCACCACATTTGGTGCCATCTTTCAACGGTTTGTGTACTGCGCACCGTGCCTCTTTTGGGCTTCAGGAATGGATCCTGAACTGCTGGCCAGTACGCTGCTCACTCTGACCAACACGTCAGGAGTGGCAATGGAGTTATACCTTAAACTACAAAGGCAAGAGGAGTGCAACAGTGATCTCGCCACATGTACAGGGCTGGCTCCAGGTGTTTTGCTGCCCCAAGCAGCTAAAAAAAAAAAGCCGCGATCGCGATCTGCGGCAATTCAGCGGGAGGTCCTTCGCTCCTAGCGAGAGTAAGGGACCTTCCACTGAATTGCTGCTGAATACCTGAAAGTGCCGCCCCGCTCCGGAGTGGCCGCCCCAAGCACCTGCTTGATAAGCTGGTGCCTGGAGCTGGCCCTGCACATGTAGTAGCTACAACACAAGATTGCTTGTGGCATTCATGAAGGTGCTGACCACAGTGGAATGCCAGTTTTGGGCTCGGGAAACAAGCATTGAGTGGTGAGATCACACCGTGATACACGTCTGGGATGACGAGCAGTGGCTGCAGAACTTTCACATGAGAAAAGCTACGTTCATGGGACTGTGTGATGAGCTTGCCCCGGCCCTGCAGTGAAAGGACACAAGAATGAGAGCTGCACTGTTGCTGGAAAAGCGCATGGCAATTGCACTGTGGAAGCTGGCTACTCCAGACTGCTAGCAATCAGTCACTAACCAGTTCGGAGTGGGAAAGTCAACCGTTGGAGTTGTGTTGATGGAAGTGTGCAGGGCCATTAATCGCATCCTGCTCCGAAAGACTGTGACTCTGGGCAACATGCGTGACATTGCAGATGGCTTTGCTCAAATGGGCTTCTCTAACTGCAGAGGGGTGATAGATGGCACGCACATTCCAATTCTGGGACCAGACCATCTAGCCACCAAGTACATTAATCGCAAGGGGTATTTCTTAATGGTTCTCCAGGCACTTGTGGATCACCATGGGTGTTTCACAGACATTAACACAAACAGGTCCAGAAAGGTGTATGACGTATGCATATTTCGGAACAGAGGCCTGTTCAAGAAGCTGCAAACTTGGACTTTTTTCCCAGACCAGAAGATCACCATGTGGGAAGTCAAAATGCCCATTGTGATCCTGGAAGACCCCGCCTACTCCTTTATGCCATGGTTTATGAAGCCATACATGGGGCAACTTGACAGCAGAAAGAACAGTTCAGCAACAGGCTGAGCAAGTGCAGAATGACTGTTGAGCAGGGCCATCCTTAGGATTTATGGGGCTCCACGCAGTATTGTTAAACTGATGCCTCTACGCCTGACAGCAGCCCGGGCTTGCCACCTCATGGCAGCAGAGAGTCATAGTTCCCCACAGAGAGCCCTGTACCCTCTCCCTCATGCAGAATGCGTGGTGCCGGCGCATTCGGCTCTGTGAATATGACCCCTGCCTAAGGAGACTGCAGTGCACACTGAGTGTGTGGGGGCCACAGATTGGATGGGTCATTCAGTCCTTTGTTCAGGGCTTCAGTTTGTAGCAAAGTCCCTCCAGAAGCAAGAAGCAGGATTGAAGACATGATAGAAGAGCTGTAACAGCTTTTTATAGTCTCTTCTCATGTGGCCTTTCTTTCTTTGTTCCAAAGACAATCATTCCAGCACATGGCAAGAAAAAACCTTAGAGTTCTGTCCATAGGCATGGCCCTGCCTATCCTTCTGAGTCACAAGGTGTATCTGCCTTCTCTCAATGGGTCAGTTGTATAGCTGATGGTCCTTAATGAGCTATCAAGCAGGCTAGGTAGTGCTGATGCCGAATTGTCAGGTTGTCACCCAGAACTATAGCACAAGTTTGAAATACAGACAGTATAGAGTCAATACTTATAACTTTAAATACAAAAATATACATGCATACAGATAGCATAAACATAACCAGCAATCCATAACCTTGTCTTAGACCCCTTATTTGACCCCCTTTATACAAGATTTGATGCCACTACAGGACCTTGGTTGCAACAATGATCTATATGGTCCCAGTTCATATTAATAATGTCACACCAAGACTGCAGTTTCCACCCTGGCCCCTATGTGGCTCGTCTGTGTGCAGCAATGGTCCCCCCTCCTGCCCCATGATGGCACAGTGGTGTGGGGAAGTTACCATTAATGGGGCAAGAAACAAAACAGCTCTGCCAAGGAACCTGCAGCAGCAGATTGGCCAGTATGTCCACGAGAGTTTCCTGGCGATGTCTGAGCTAGATTACTGTGAAGTGAGGAAGTCTATCAACAGCCTGTTTTGCCGCTCACACGAGGCATGCGGTGGGAGACAAACCTGCTTTCTGCAACTCTCTTGCCCCCAACAATTCACTTCAGCAATTCCCAAAATCAGATCCACTTACCAGGGCCTCCTGTCCTGTTTGTGCTTCACCAGGATCTGACGGTTGTGACTGGCTAGGCTCTGGGGTAGAAAAGAGCTCCTGACTGCATGCATCTCTGGCCTCTGGGTCATCCTCTGCCTCTTGGTCCCCATCCCCTTCTTCGTCCAAGATTTCCTCCTCCTGGCTTGGTCCACTCCCGGCTGACACGTGAGCCAAAAAAGTATCTGCAGGGGCCTTCAGAGTGGAGCTGGGGTCGCCACCAAGTATCACGTCCAGCTATTTGTAGAACCGGCAGCTTGTGGGTGCAGCACTGGAGTGGCAGTTTGCTTCCTGCGCCTTGTCATAGGTATTCCACAGCTCCTTCACTTTGATCCTACACTGCAATGTGTCTCAGTCATGGCCTCTTTCTGTCATGCATCATTAAATCTGTCCATAGGTATCAGAATTCCTACGGCTGGAGTGCAGCTGGGATTGCACAGCCTTCTCTCCCCAAATGCTGATGAGGTCCAGCAGCTCAGCATTCTCCAAGCGGGGGATCACCTGGTGCGTGGAACAGGCATGGCCATCTGGAAAGATGCACTGAGACCACTTCATGCATCATTGAGCAAACAGGAAGGGGACTTTCAAATTTGCAAAGGAATGTATAGGGTGTGGGTGAAGGTTGGTCACCTAAGGGCAAGACAGTACAGTTCAAAACAGTGATCAGACAGGTGAGAATAGACATTCTGGGACACCTCTCGGAGGCCAATCACAATGCTGTAATCTCCATGGTGTCTACACTGGCATCACAGCGCTGTAGCCCCTGTGCAGAAAGCTCTACACCTCTTGTCGTGGTGATTTTTTTAGAGTGCTACAACTGCGCAGTTTCTGCACACTAAGTGGCTTGGCAGTGTGTATACCTCGGGAGTTCTAGGGCAGAAAGCTGCTTTACTGCGCAGAAACATGCCAGTGTAGATGGGACCTGAGTTTGCATGGCCAGTTTGAAGTGCAGAAGTAAGGTTGGTTTTGCTGATAGTTAGGAAGGTGGAGAAACTTTTCATGCATGATCAGAAATGGTAGGAGAATTCTAGTTTTTTTTGGTTTGCCTGAGCAGGGGTGCTTCAAAATGTTTAAAATATTCTGTAAACAAATTTGGCTGAGGTACGCAGGAGAACTGGTCAAAAATCAGAATGTCCTGTAGAAAATTTCAGTATTTTGAAACATTTCCTTTGTTTCAAAATCAGGATAAAATGTCAAAATATTGGGGTTTTTTGTTTTCAGAACAGTAAATTTAAAAAATTTCAGATTAGAAATGTCAAAACATATCATTTAGATGTTTCTGATTGAAATGAAACATTTCTACATTTCTGTATTGAAATGTTTTGTTTTGCTTTGTCAAATCAAATTTTAAAAAATCTTTTAATTTAGCTTGACGTAAATCTGTGTTCCCTTCCCTGAGCTCCCACAGTGCCTCATGGGAATTGTTTAAATGCTTCATGCCCCCATTCTCCTCTATGGGCTTGGTTTCCTGGGTGGACTAAATTGCCCATGATGCTCCATGGTCATGGCACTCCTATGTTTCATGCAGTGCCAACCCAAAATTAACTATCCCAATTTGAAATTTAAAATTTGAAGAAAATACACCTTGTCTTATGGAAAAAATTTAGTTTTTCCAGAAACTACAGTTTTTATGGAAATACTGTGACAGAAATTTCCCAACCAGTCTTAGTGTTCAGGCAGGGTAGTGCGAGGAAGTTTGTATCATTGTTGCCTGTGCTGTGTTGCACTGTGGATAGCAATCTTCATTTTCCAATGCTGTCAGTGTGGTCCTGAGCCTCTGACTAGCACTGAATTCATTTAAATGCTAAAATGCCATTAAAAAAAAAATCTCTGCACAGGGACACTGGTTTGGAGCTACCACCAATTTTGAATCCAAATTCAAGATGTTTTAGTGGCTACAGGTCTCTTAATTTCTTTACCTCAGATTCACTCACCACTTGCCCCTCTTATTCTTTGTTCCCTATTCTTCAATGTCTCCTCTCCCTTCACTTTTCTATCCATTTATGTTACTCCTCCTAACTAATCACCCCCACTAGATGAAAAAAATTAATAATGGAACCACTACGACGCTCCTGCCATCACATTGCTCACTCTGCTGGGTTAATTCCTCTCCAGACCCCCCCGCCCCCACTACGTTCTGGCTTGTCTATTTTGACTGTAAGCTGAGGAAGGGACCATCTACTACTGTGTTTCTATAGCACCTAGCACAATGGAGAGCCTGATCTTGGCTGGTTCTTAGGAACTAATGTAATAAACATGATTAAGAGTAGTCATATTAGTAGGTTGTCTGTCTAGCTTTGATTTTCCTGTGCTGTTGAGACCAATAGTAACTGTACTGAAATACTATGGGAAGCTGTTTAGGATGGAGTTGATTTTCAAACAGCAAACCAGGAGTGTTAGGATGACCAAGTGGAAGCAGAACACAGTGGAACTCGCATGAGACTATTATTGCTAGATTTCTAGTTTCATTGTGAGGACTTGAGGTTTGCGTTAAACTTTGGGTGTAATCCTGGCTCCACCGAGTCAATGGCAAAATAAAAATTCTATTGACTTTAACAGGGCCAGGGTTTCTCCCCTAACCTTTTAAAGTGCTTCTTTGACAAGCATTAGAACAATGACCTTTCTAAGTATCAACAGCGCTCCTCATATTCATGAGCACTGAAATTCACAAAACTTATGGAAAAAATGTTTGTACATATACACTCTCTTTCTTTAGTGGATAAATTCATCCCTGACTTAAACTCTTGCAACACAATTGAGATCCATGGTACTGTATGGGGAATGTGGGAGTTAAGCAGAGCAGAGCTTGACCTTGGTTTTTATGGTCATAAACACACTATGAATGTTATTTCGTGTTTTTAAAATCAAGCCACTCTCATTACAGTGGACAAACCACTCCTGTATAACATGTTCAGCTACAAGGTCTGCTATCAATTAGAGCAAAAATGTTCATCCAGAATAAAGTGCACAGTATCTGCTGGCTTCCCCCTTATGCACTGAAGTAATTCTTGTAACAAATTGCACAAGGGCTGCAGCCAACCAGGATAAAGCATATCTGCAAACACCATCCTTGGAATAGGCAGATTTTATTGAGGCTGTCATTTTTGTGATAGAAATCAAGAGAAAAATCCATCAAGTCACGGGGCTCTAGGAAGCTTAAGAGTTTTCATCAGCTTCCTGAACATCCTCCTGTGTAACCAGAGCTATTAGCCATATTAACTTATCCTTAGAGATGACAGCAAGCTTCTGGTCACTCAGACAGGCCTCTGAGGCACAATCAATATTATCTGGGATATTCCTATAAAAATGTGGATAGCAAGGGGCAGAAATACTATTAATATCTTCCTGAGAGGCCAAAACATGTCCTTGATCATTTAAAAATCATAGCTATGAAGTGGTTCTACTGTTATGGCAGTGTAGGCTATCTGCTAGCAATTTAGTGGATTGTCACTATATACAAAGTAGGGCTGTCAACTTTGCTGCAGTAGATCCCTCCCCCCAGCAATGCTATAAAGATTCTTCCACTGGTGCTTGTAAGAGAGCTGTCATGGAATACAGCTATAATTAACTATGGCTGCTCAACTCTGCTGCAACTTCTTTGGAAGCAGCATCTGGCAGCCAGCCTCAGCATTCCATCAGCACATTGATGTGGATGTGTCTAGATGGGGCAGCATTAAATGTCTTTGTACCAAGTGTGCCAGGCAGCACTCAGAAAGCTAGTAATATGAAAAGTTCTCCTGCTTTCTGTGGTAGTGTGTAAATTGCTACAGGAGGACAAAGAAGTAGACAAGTGTTACGGAGTCTCGGGGTTCCAGCCCTGCACCCCTCTTCCTGGGACCCACAGTGACTTTTATCCAGCCAGTAAAACAGAAGGTTTATTGGACAACAGGAACACAGGTTACAGCAGAGCTTGCAGGCACAGTCAGGACCCCTCCACTGAGTCCTTCTGGGGGTTCAG
>NC_133783.1:1013485-1014741 GCF_003597395.2 Chelonoidis abingdonii | reverse complement strand
CCCCCCCTCCCCCTGCCGGGTCGGGTTACAGCCTGAGCACCTGTCCATCACCTAAAGTCCTCCCCTGCTTTCCCGTTCCCCACACAGACAGTCCCTACTCCATCAAAACAAGTCACTGCAAAGTATTGTGTCAATTACAGTTAGGATGACCAGATGTCCTGATTTTTATAGGGACAGTCCTGATATTTGTGACTTATTTTATATGGGTTCCTATTACCTCCCACCCCCAGTCCCGATTTTTCACACTTGCTATCTGGTCACTCTAATTACAGTGATGAAGACCTTGTCTTAGCTTGGAATTAGCCCTGATTGCAGCTATTGGTGTACCTATTGGGTTTCCGGGTTCAGCTGTTGGTGTAGCTGCAGCAGTACAAACTCCTAGTGTAGGCAAGGAAAATTGCCATTTGCACTTTGTTCAGCAATGGACTAAACTCTGCCAATGCACATTTCCACTTCCTTTCTGCATACTAGGGGTTTGCACCAGTGTAGCTACACCAAAGGATGAAAGCAAGATTAATTCCAAAGTGGACGAGGCTAATGTGCACTGAGAACAGACCAGCATAGATCCTTTGATTTCAGCAGGGGTTTGTTTAATCATGCAACACAGGTGAACTTGACAGAAAGTACTTGAAGGGGACAAACACCCAGGTAGGAAAGCATGCCAGAATGTGATCTTGGTAGCTGTGCAAACCAGACAGAGTTTTCAGTACAAGGTATTTAATATTGTTGAAAGGTGTTTCAGACAAATTAGAGAAGGTCTGCTATTACAAAACTTCCTTTAAAAACATGATCTCCTTTAATCCTCTTTAGACTACTCAAATGATCCATAAGTATCATTCATGGCTGCTTGACAGGTGACCAAAACAAGCCCCTTTGATGGTGCCTGTAATATTGCTGTAGCTCAATGCATTGGCTAGTGTAGCTTTCTTCAGGTCAATATCTGAAACGTATATTCCCCTTCCCCTTGTAAATCCCCAAACTTCTGGAGTACAGCCCTCTTTTCCTCGTAAGAATGACATGAGGAGAAAAAGGAAAAATGCAAAGCAGAGCACTGGTGCAATCAGCTTTCTAATCATAGTCCACGTCTATACGACGCGCCATTTCGGCGCGTTAAAATCGAAAGCTCGGGGTTCGATATATCGCGTCTCGTCTAGACGGGGATATATCGAACCCAGAGCGCGCTTACATCGATTCCGGAACTCCACCAAAACAAACGGAGTTCCGGATTCGACATGGCGAGCCGCGCACATCGATTC